>NC_060267.1:82566393-82596228 GCF_021613505.1 Equus quagga
CACATACCCTTTGGTTCAAGAAAAAAATAGCTGTTTTATTTAAAGGCCCCAAGCCTCTGCAGACTTGAAAGGGCCATTGGCAGTGGGTGTGACTCTATTGTCTTCACTAAGCTCTTTATGGGGAGAGCCACACAGAGTCATCTCAGGTATTAAACAGTTTGTAACACCTGAGGAAGCCTCTAGACTGCCCCAAACGTCAGATTTTTCACTTATAAAGTGAGCATTTGACCAGATCATTTCTGAGGCCCCTTCCAGGACTAACATTTATAATCTAGATTCTTTCAGTAAATGGCCCTTTTCTCACCTGGGGTTTAATTACTGTGGTTGCCATTTATTGGGTACCACTAAGGTGCTTCATACCGATTCTCAGTTCTCACATTGCTGAACGCAGGGTGTCATCTCCATGGAGAAATGAGGTAGCAGCGGTTCGGAAGTTAGCTGACTCGCCCCCGTCTTCCGGGTAATGCTGACTGGAAATGAGATTGGCATCCGGCTCCATCGAGCTGCCTTCCAGGGAGCAGCACGCCTTCCGGGACACTGTGCCCCGCTTCTCTAAAGGGGAGGTCACTGCGGTCCAGTTGTCAGTGAAATTGTTTATTTGGTAGTTTATAGGTACTTGAGTAGTTGAAAAATCACAAGTTTTTACAGTTCTAATGATCGCAGTAGTTGACATTTGTAGATCTTTAAATACATGACATGTTAAACATTTCAATTCTAAGTCAGTCCCAAACTTTACCCCACGGTCAGTGACTCTCACTCACTCTTTAGATGGCAAACCAAAAAGATTTGGAGAGAAGACAAGTGGAAATCAGTGAAGCAATGAGGACACTTAAATCTGAGGTGAAAGATGAAATTAGGAGCAGTCTGAAGAATCTCAACCAGTTTCTTCCAGAACTACCAGCAGATCTGGAAGCTATTTTGGAAAGAAACGAAAACCTAGAAGGAGGGTTGGAAAGCTTGAAAGAGAACTTTCCATTCCCCGTGAGTGAGAGACCATCACCTTTTGAAGAAAAACTGAATTTTTCCCAGGTTCACATAATGGTAAGGGTTCATCTTGCTATTCTTGGACTTGCCAGAAGGACAGTCTGGTTCCCAGCTCCTCCAGATAAGCTAAAAACAGACTTGGGGGTCAGGAGTGGTGGGAGGGAAAGGCTGGCTGGTTACTGAGAGTGGCGGTTGGTGACTCTGTGATGTTTCTGTTTCCCTCTGGAAAAGGATGAACACTGGCGTGGAGAAGCACTCCGAGAGAAACTGCGTCACCGGGAAGATCGACTCAAGGTTGCCCTTTACGAAAAACACCTATGAGATACTTGGCACATTGAGGGAGTGGGGGGAATTGCATACCCTTACGTACCTCCGTCACATTCGCTCCACTGCCGCTCACAGCAGTGGTGTAGATCATGGGGTCGAGGCTCAGAGCAGCTGGCATCACACAGTCAATGGCAGGGACAGCATTCACAACCATGAATTCTGGTGTTAAGCCCAGTGTTCTTTAACCTGAGTAATGCTGCTTTGCCTCAACTAAAACTGACAGAACCTAAGTATTTGGGACCGGAAATAGAGATACAGTGATAAACGACGGGGAGCTCACAGGCCAGTGGTTGCGGAGAGACTAGGAACACTGGAAAAGTAGGCTTGGGGTTAGATGAGTTGTTTAGCTCAGACCCCGTTGAGTCTGGAGGCCTTGTGAGACGGCCAGGGGAGGATGGCTATCTCTAGGCAGCCGGAAATGGGAGTCTAGGATTTATTGGTCAGTGTTGGCCTCAAGGTTTGGGGGTGAAGAGTACAGGTGGGAGTTCCAAAATGAGAGTGAGGCAGAACGAGAGAGGACAGAATGCGCCTGTGGAGAGCGGCACACACGCAGCATGGGCTGAGCGAGTGGAGGCCCTTGACGTCCAGTAGCCTCCAACCACTATTTAAATGTAAATTCATGACAATTAAATCAGGTTAAAAATTCACTTCTTCGGTTGCCACATTTCAAGTGCTCACTAGCCATGTATTGGACAGCACAGATACACAGGGTTCCCATCATCACGGAAAGTTCTGTCAGACAGTGTGGCTGTAGACTTTGGGAGAACCATTTCAAAGGTATGGCATGGGGGAAAGCCAGGAAGCAGCCTAGAGTTGAGAGGTAAATCCATTGTGAGACGCTGAAGATATCGAGTGTAAACCAGTCTTCTTTTGAGTCTGGGCAGAGACTGAGAAGTCTGGTCTCTGAGAGAAGGCAGTGTTACTGGGGAGGCCGGGGATGCAGAAATCCTAAGCACTGTTACAGCGGAGAGGCCAGGCTGAGTAGAAGGCCCGGTTAATGACACCACGGAGTGGTAACAGTTTACGCACACGGAGTAGCCATCTGGCAGTGCCTATGGTTTTTTTTTAGGACGAGCATTTGCAGCAGCCATTCCTACTTCATGATAGTTGAGTAATAGTTCTGGTGCATTTCTTCTGTGTAAAACCCTAAACTTTACCCTAACACTTTCAGGCCCAACTGCGACACTGTATGTCTAAGCAAGCCGAGGTGTTGATTAAAGGGAAGCGGCAGACAGAGGGCACTTTGCACAGCTTGAGGAGACAAGTCGACGCGTTAGGGGAACTGGTCACCAGCACCTCTGTGGAGTCCGCATCGTCAGCCAGCCTGTCTCAGCTGGAGTCTTCCCTGGCAGAGGACTCTCACCTCAGACCGAGCCAGGTGAGAGGAAGCTCTTCACGTGTGTCTGAGCAGTGGCTGGCAGGAACCTGAAAGCTTCAGAGTGCCTAATCTGGAGGAGACTGAGAAGGACGGAAATGCCCCCTTCAAATCTCTGCCAGACGTGTAGGGAAGACTGTTTTCCCTGGTCTGGGAAAGCTGGAATCAACTGACAGTAGATGGAGAAAGACGACAGGCTGATGGCTTAGGAAACAGACTAGACTGGAGACGGCGTGACCTGTCAGGGACGGGGTTATTCCACTATTACTGTCCTCCACTTCCGGAGCTCCGTATTCTCCACTCGGTCAATAGCGAGTTCAGACCTGGGAGGCCGATCTGAGTCCTCATTTAGTCCATCTCCCTGTATCTTGGGGAAAGATGACTGACTGTGCCTACTGTTATTCCTCAGGAAAAGTCTGAACACAGACCTCTTCACCCAGGGTCTCCAAAGACTCCTGAGTTTCACACAGCTTTTGTGTGAGACGAGGATAAGTTAATAGTCATTTAGGAGGAACATGAGATACAGTCATGGAACTGGTAAATAGTAATTCTGTCAGAGACAGATAATAGCTATCATTTTTGAGTGCCTACTGTGTGTGTATACCAAACACTTTACATATATTATCTCATTTAGTCTTTACATCTTGGGAGGTAGGAATTATCCCTTTATATACATAAGGAAATTGTATAACATGAAAAATGATGTCAAGATCACAGGAAAAGACAAAACCAGGACTATGGGCTAATCTGTCTTTACCACAGAGCAGTATATGGGATGGTTGAGCCACAAGTAACATTCAAGGACAACTGCCTCTTTAATAGGCACACAGCTCATTAGCGGCAAAACCAAGATTTGAATATAATTACCTTAAAACTTTCTGTGGTAGGACCCAAGGCCAGAACCATCATGGGCCTCAGGGCAGGCCTTAGGGAAGAAAGTGTGAGAGGCGTGAGAGTAGTGGGAGATGAGTGCACAGGGGCTTGGGGGCCGGGTTCAATAATCAGCTCAGGGTGGCAGCCACAGGAGTTCAGGTGCTCTAAACTGGAGAGTAACAGAGGTGTTAGAGGCACAGTGGGTAGGGCTGAGATTGCCAGAATTATTTTGGAGTCTGGAGTCATAATCCAGGTCTTTGTGGGACAAGGCCTGAACTAGGGTGGAGTTAGGGGGCTGGCTTCTGAGCCTAATGTTTTTCTCTCCCTTTTCAGAGCTCCTTCCAGCCAGTTCTGCAAGGTTCCTCACAATCACTAGACAGTTACTGACACTGATGCCTTTTCCAGCTTCCTGCTCACAGGGTACATATGTTACAGAGTTCTTTTAACTAGCACTTTCAGTTGGAAGATTTTGAATTCTAACTAACCTAGAAAAAGCTTTTCTCTCAGATAATTCTGTACAGCATTCCCTCTTAAAATATTTTTCCAAAGAGGTACTCAAACACATATTTTACGTATTAGCTATCATGCTATCAATTGTGAATTTACTTAAGACCTGCTTTTTACTGTTGCAAGAATTCATCCTTCCTTGCTGTCTTACTGTAGGAAAAGAATGGCTCTGCTGGATGAGGAAATCTGAGGAAATACCTTCCCCACTACCTCACTAACTTCGTAATTGGAACGCCACTTCGTAATTTTATCAAGAGCCAGTGAATTCAGATGCTGAAACTCCACTGTAGTTTATTTCACTTGTAATGCCAGGGACTTTGTAAGTCACTTGTGTTGTTATAAAACCAATGCTGACTGTAACTGCAAATTTGAATCTATAAACTGGTAAAATCTATAGTTACAAAGGAAAAAATGTACTTAAGCCCCTCTTCATTTATAGTGTCAAGAGTTATTTTTGGATTTTGCTTAAAATCTATTTTCATATAAAAATAAAAGATAAAATAAATTTGAGTTTGTCATCTGACTTTACATTTCAAAGATCTAAAGTAAAGCCCTCAAATTTTTACCTTAATTCCAAGAAAATTACCATCTTTCAAATGGTTTTCCACCTTTTGCCTGGAGGTTGCGGTAGTTGTACCTATCGATGAATGTGTGTCATCATTTGGAAATATCCGTTATAAAACTCTTATACTTCAGGTGATTTTCCTCAACCAAAAGTATTCTTTGGTAGAAAATTAAGAGCTTTGTACTTTGGAGAATCTGACCCAGTGGTAAATTCAATTGTGTTCAGACTAAAATTCTTGAACTATTATAATTAATGGTTCAACTCCATGAGCTATAAATACATTATTTCTTTAAAAACAAGAATAGCAATTACTGTCACAATAGCATGTGTGGCAACAGAATGACTCCCCTGGGCTAAGTGAAGTATGAAACTGCATGGAAGAGATCAGGTTTCTAAACATTCCCAAGGACTCTTCTCTGAGCCCCGAGATGGCTTCGGAGCCATGGCAGGTATTCTGCCGTGTTCCTACAAAACAGAGCCGCACGGTGCACTGATCCCTCACCACCTACTGAGGCTTTTATTTCTGAAAAGTTGTTTGGCTAGAAATGAACCATTAAGATACGGTATAAATATAATTATGATAAAGACAATGAAACTGGCATAAAATTTATTAACAGTAAATTTAGAAGGCATCCACTTCCAAAACTTGATTCGGTAGTGTCTTTTGTACTTACGTTCTCCTTTGTTTCATTTTCACAAGTCTTAGCAAAATGCCTAAAAGCCTTGCCTAGTCACAACCATTGAAATCCTTCAGGGACAGTTTCCTGTCCTGTCTGAAAAATACCTTCTTAAACTGCCACATGAATGCTATATTCCCACAGAAAAAGGAATGGAAGGTAATCATTTGGTCTTCTGTTTAAGGAGAGTGAACTGAATCACACATCTATTAAAAAAAAAATCACACTTAAAACAACGGATGTGTGAACAAAAAGTTCTCAAAACTATAGGCTTCTGGAATTAATTACAGAGGTGAGGTAATTAATGTGTGAAGCCAAACACCTGGTTCCAAGACATCTTTCCAGAGAAACTAGACTACTACCTCTTACTAGCATTACATGAACATTACCAACCAAAGAAAAAAATCAAGGTTACTGCATCAAACACTTTATTATCCATGAAAAATACTTGAACACTGCACTGAAACGTCTAACATATAAAAAATACTGAGCACCAATTACTCATCAGGAGGGCCTGCTCACAGGTGCGAGCACATCGAGTAACCCAGAGAGGGAGGTGACCATGTAAGTAGTAAGCTCTCACGGATTAAAAATTAACAGAATTTCCACATTCTCTCCGAAGTGTATTTGCCCAGTGCCTGGCACATGAATGTTACAATATGACAAATTGCTCCTCTATTTTTGAGCACCCAAGTTTATTATAGGGGATTACACATGCAAATAACAAAATGTGGCCCCAAGTACAGTCAAGGGAGAACACTATCAGGCACAAAATGTGCTGATCTCACACTGAAAAAGGCTGACTGAAAACACTGCAAGAGTGATCCTAACACAAGGGTAAACTTGTAGTTCAATGACTGATGTGGACTGCTACGCTATATCCGTAGACTTCTCTCTTTATACAACAAATAAGGACAGTTCTGCAATAAAAACTGACAACTTATGCCAAATAACTGCCTGAAGAAAATATGAAATCCTAGTATGGTTCAGAAAATAATGCAAACAATCTTAATTTAATCTAGATACAGGTACTTTATTTACAAATATTTAGATTAATAGCATTTTGTTACATCAAATGAAGAGTACAGCAGTCTGAATAAATCCTGTCACAAAAACAATAAGACCCACTGTAAGTAACTTTGGGAATCAGGGTATTGCACCTAAACAAGCCGCAGTCTTCAGTCTGTGATTGCTACCTTAGATCCCAATGGGTGGGCTGTTTGTTTTGTTTTTGTAAATATATACACACACCAGCAGGTCATGGTCCCTGGGCGAGTCCCTTGTGATGCAAGTGTAAGCAAAATGGATCACTCTAAGTCTTTAACAGAATATACCAACCTACTCCAGGAATCTTGTTTTTTAAAAAAGTTAAAGACAAAAACAAAGATGAGTCCACAAATTAACCAAATCCTATTCTCTGCACATTCCAGTTTTGGCTTTTATTTAACAATGACTATACAATACTCTGGTACTACCACGTTTACAACCCAGAAAGCTCTATTTTTCACTTTAGTGTCTGTAAAGAGGGATTTAAAATGTG
Organism: Equus quagga; assembly: GCF_021613505.1. NCBI lineage: Eukaryota > Metazoa > Chordata > Mammalia > Perissodactyla > Equidae > Equus > Equus quagga. The sequence goes on from NC_060267.1 coordinate 82,573,242, forward strand.
TATTTTAAACACAACAGTAGAGTTGAGTGCATTTTACAGAATATACTGAGGTTTACCTATCCTACTTCAAACAACTTCTCAATTCCCAGCCTGAACCATAAACTCAATCAGAAATCAATTAACAGAAGTAAAGAACTTGATAAAACCTAAGTTTGTTGTCTACAGAACTAAGATTGTTTCCCTTGCAATACAGTATTCTTTCAGTGGCCAAACCACCGGGGACGAAGTAAGAACTTACTCTGCATTAGCACAAACACTGGAACACCGTTAGAAACATTTTCCCTTTTACAAAACAATTTATGCCAACATGACATAAAATAGACCCTCATACTAAGAACACAAGGGATAGCTTAAATTATCTCACTGTAGTGTTAAAAATGCACAATTTAAAATCCCTTAACAGCAGACCTGTGGTTCTGGCTGTCTGGTTCAGAATCTCACCATTCCAAGAAGATAAAGGTATAAAAGCTTAAAATGTGCAATAATAAACCCAGCCTTTTTTCTTTTTCTATACAGTAAGGCAAGAAATGCAGCCTGTAATGCAAAACGTTTACAAAAAGAGAAAAGCAGGTTAGCACATTGTCGATTGCACAAGAACAGTTAAGAAAATCAGCAGGTAAGCCACAGTGCAAAGATGGAACAGAATCTGCTAGTGTTAATCCTCTCACGCTAGGAGCTCTTTCCAGCATAATGTCCCTAAACACTGCCAGCACCAAAGGGTGGAGCCAGTATTACTTGTGAACTGCAGTTGTGTCTATTTCCTTGTGTGAAATGGAAGCGAGTAACATGGTCACATATAGGTCATACTGTACAAACTGGTATTTTATACTGTTCCAATGCCAGTAATCAATTTATTTTCTTCATTAAAATAATATACACAGAATGTATTGTTAGTTCGGTTCCTTCAAATTTTATACATATTTACTTTCTGCTAAAGAGAAAAGGATAAAATGGTATAAAAAAAAGATAAAGCTATTAAGCACAAGAGAAAAGATAAATGGATATTTTCCCTGTGCAAGGCTAAGACAGAAGCAATAAAAACGCTTCTCTAAAGAGAAGCATTTCTTTCTCCTCAAGAAAAATGCCACCCACACAACAGGGAATTTATCCGACAAAAACAAACAAAAGCAGTTATAGAACCCCCTCTCTGTCATCAGAAGTCGCTTCACAGCAATAAACTTAATGGTTACAACAGACATACTTGAACAGTTAAAGATGGGAGAAAGGCTTAAGATACCATCAAAGTAAACCGTACAGTGAGACAAAGCCTTGCCAAAAAGAGGGAGGGGTAAAAATCATGAAGTCCAGCATCAGTGCTCAGTTTAAATCATGTGTTGGTGACATACCTATCACGGGGACAATCAAGGGGAAAAAAAAAAGTCTAGATTTACCATGCAGGAGAGATTACTCTACTTGCCTTTGATAACCTGATTACATCTAGTTGTTTAGCAGTTTAGTATTGTGTTAAACTGTTTTTACAACAGAGTTGTTTTTTTCCTTTTTTTTTTAATTAAACCCAGTAAGATGTACAGAAGACAATGAAGCAGTAAAAAGTACTGCTTCCAACAGACAGAGGTGAAAGGTCAAATGAGAGCCACGGCAAAGAGGTCACTAGCAGCCACAGCCTTCTCTCTGGGGTTGGGGTTCACTGGTTAGCCGGCCTCCCTGTGGGGCTGAAGGTTTGTGTTGTACACCAGACTCAGCAGCATTCAGATCCAGGCTTCCGTCCTGAATGTTCTGATAGATTTTCTTGGCAGCCTCAAGGAAAGCATCTTCTACGTTTTCTCCCCTAAGAGGCAATTAACAACTTGATTCGAGAACCATAGCTTTCTAAAAAGATAAGATGTTATACACTGACCTTTTGCTAACCTTTAGTCAACTGCCATGATGTCTTCAACTTAGCCACTGTCATCTAATAAGAGATTACCAGAGGACTGAGCTAAGAGAACAACATGGGAAAATATTTTCTGTGGAAAGCATATAAACATGGTACTAAGAGCTGTTTCTACAAACCCTATTTAGATAACTGTATGTGTTCCAATCATTAAAATGATATATGTCAATATATAACAATTTCTGTAATAAGAGATGGTATTCCAAACAGAAATGAAATATCTCCAAATATGCAGAAGAGGATTCAGGATTTATATGGTCTGATTCGCCAAGCATGGACGTGTACTGTTTTTATCAGGCGATAGTGACATATTCCTGCTTAGCCATGTTCAAACTTCAGTTCCCTTAGGACTAACAGTGCAGATGAGGCTAACTAAAAAGGGGCTAGCTTCTCACCACTGCAAGGAATTTCTGGCTTAATGAAAAACTACGATGGGAGTCCTGGGGTTCAATTTTGGACACAGAATAACAATTAGAAAATGTTGATTATGCTTCTGATTATTTTTAGACATTGAGTATTTCCTTAAGTCATGCTTTTTACTGTGATCAGAAGTATTAAATGAACAGGGTGACCAAGCTTGGGTCCAAAATGTCAAACTCAACCTCGGTTGTGAAAGTCAAACATTTTGAAATGTTAACACAATTTCATTTATTAACCTGGATTACCAGTGGGCATAATCAAAGTACAATCTTTTAGGTAGAATAACAAAAAACATTATTTTTAAATGTGAAACAGGAAGCAAAGGGATGTTTTACTGGTCTTCCTGCCATAAACATTATATATTATAGATTATATGAATATATACATTATATATTTTTCATATATATGATTCTGAGAAATTTCAATGTAATTGAAAATGATCTACTAATTCTAGCCATACTTACGTTTTTGCACTTGCTTCAAGGAACAATAAGCCTAAAAATAAAATTCAGACTATGATTAGGACATTTGAAATTAACTCACAAAGGCATTCTCTTCAGTAACATTGGAATAAGTTTCTCATGAGATTTCAGTACTCCTTCCTACCACAGTATTTTACGAAAGGGTATCTGTCTAAGATGGAGGGAATCTTCTATTTGCCATTAAATAATTATACTAACCCCAACATGAATTGCAAATAAAAAAACACATTTTGGGGGGCCAGCCCCATGGCCGAGTGGTTAAGTACGCATGCTCTACTTCAGCAGCCCAGGGTTTCGCAGGTTCAGATCCTGGGTGCACACCTAGCACCACTCATCGAGCCATGCTGAGGTAGCATCCCACATGCCACAACCAGAAGGACCCACAACTGAAAATATATACAACTATGTACTGGGGGGCTCTGGGGAGAAGAAGGAAAAATAAAATCTTTAAAAAAACCAAAAACACATTTTGGTATTTCCTCATTCTTGAGATGTGAACAGTTAGCATTAAAAAAAAAAGTTGTCAATCTGCACTATCAAAATCCCACTTTCCTTAGAAATTCTCCAAAAAAGCCATTAAAAGTCTTAAAAGAAACCCACCGTTTTCTTCAGCAAACTGTTTGGCTTCTTCATATGTAACATCTCTCTGTGCCTCCAAATCTGCTTTATTTCCTATGAGAATTATTACCTAATTTGTGACCAAAAGAAAACAAAAGCAACCATTTAAATCAACCATGAAAATTCTGAAATCCAAAAATCTTGATAGAAAAAAAGAAGTGGGCCAGAAAAGGAAACTAAGTACTAGCAATTATCCACCAGACAGGACAAAAGAATCATGAAGTCACTAGTATTAAGAAGGACCTCAGCAACCATCTAGGCCAGAAGTTGACAAACTCTCTGTAAAGGGCAGGGAGCATGTATTTCAGGTTTGTGGGCCACATATGGTCTCTTTACACATACTTCTTTGCTTTTTGTTTTATTTAATAACTCTTTAAAAATGTAAAAGACATTCTTAGTTCACAAGCCATTCAAAAACAAAACAGCCCATGAAGCAGACCTGGTGTGGCCAAAGATTATGATTTTTCTGAGTAAGATTACTAAGGATCCACAGACAAGCTCCAAGGGATCTGTGAATGCACTGAAATTAAGCACAAAATGCTATAAACAACGACATTCCCTGGAAGTCTGTGGCTTTCATCAGATTTTCAGAAGTTTCGGAAACCCTCAAAAAGTTTAAAAACTACTAGTTCTACTCCTTCAGACTACAGTTAAGGAAATTAATGCTCAAATAAGGCAAAGAGACTTGTCAAAGGTCACTTAGTGAGTCAGTGGTAGGAGGGCATTAGAACCCAGGTAGAAAACTCAAACTGTGACCTTCAGACAAATACTAACCTACCCCACACTGTCCCTAGGCTAGCAACTGATGATAAATGTCTGTGTATCCATGGGGACATTGGAGGTGGGAGGAGGGGGTGAATATGAACACATATTCAGTGAGTTCAAATCCAAGGCAAAATATCATACACCTATATGACTTTGGAATCATTTATACAAGTGAAGTTAGGCCAAAGTTAAAGGCAGTCTGAAAAGTTCTAAGAGTGTGCAGCCTTGAGAAATAGGGCTTTGGTTTTCATTGGGGGGTCAGAGGAGAGATTTGTGGATAAACTGTCTCTGTCTATATATAAGCTTATTTGACACCAAATGGTAAACCTGCCCTCCTTCCAAACAGATGGGGCAATCCAGATACAGATACTTTAAGAATGGATGGTTTCAACTAAAAGGAATTTCCAACATTAAGTTTTTTTCATATAAAATTATGGCCTCTGGCTCTCCCGTGTCCAATAAACTAAATACCTATTTTGACTTGAACGTGAACTTTGAGCAAAGACAGCTGGGTAGTACAACAGAAGTGAGCATTCTTCAATCAGTGTGGACAAGTGCCCACTGAGGAGGGAAAGAAGTTTTCACATATAATCCACTAGTCTTTTAAAGAATAAAGTAACGACACAAAAAAGGAAATCAACTTTTTAAAAATTCAAGTAGCACAGGGCCAATGTAAGACAGGTACTCAAAACAAGAAACGTTTGCTCAGTAGAAACACTGCCTCCTCTCCCAATTCCTTAAGAATTTCCAAACCATGCTTCCTACCATCCTGAAAGGAAAGACATAAAGTGGCATGCTAAAAAGACAGAGGTACAAAATACACCACCAATAAGAGAAGGTATGTAACTACTATGTAAAATCAAAGGCAACTTTATAGAAAATGTCACATTTGAGCTGGACCTTAAAGAAGAGATTTTCTTTCCTCTGAAGATCTGGTAAGATTTCAAGAGGTATAAATGGGGCAGGAAGGACATGACTAATTTTTTATTATACTCCTCTAAGGACCCTCTACAATGAGTTTTTTGTTTATTTTATTTTAACGTTTTACTTGAAGTAACTATAGAATCACAGAAGCTCGTAAAAAGCAGTAGAGAGGTCCTAGCAACTCTTCGCCAAGCTTCCCCAATAGCAGCATCTTACAGACTTACAGTACACTCTCAAAACCGGGAAACTGGCACTGGTACAATCTGGAGCCCTGACTCAAAAGTTCACCAGTTTTACACCTGTGTGCATAGTTCTAAGCAGTTTTATTGCGGGTATAGATTTGTGTCATCACAGTCAGGATACAGAACTGTTCCATCACTACAAACGAACTGCTTTGTGCTGCCCTCATTTTCGTCAACTCACACCACTCACTCTCCACCCTCATGGCTAACCCCTGGCAACCACGAATCTCTTCTCCATCTCTACAATTTTGTCTTTTTCAGGATGTTTTATAAGCAGAACCATCCAGTACGTAATGCTTTGAGACGGACTTTTTTCACTCAACATAATGCCTCTGAGATCCATCTAAGTTGCTGCATGCATCAATACTTCACTCCTTTGTATGGCTGAGGAGTATTCCACAGTGTGGATGCACCAGACTGCTTAACCATTCATTTACTGACGGCCATTTAGGTTGTTTGCAGTTTTCGGCTATTGCAAATAAAGCTGCTATGAACGTTCACCTATAGATTAGTATGGCTACCTAGAGTGGGTTTAATGTGACAATGGATGTGAAAGTTCCAGGCACACTCCCTGACATAACAGGCAGACCATGTTAACTGACCCTCAATGTGATTAAACTGCTGTTCCCTGGTAAAAGCTACCCTTACCATGAGTACTTATTTACTGAACCAGGCATCTGCCAGGTGCTGGAATGCAAGGCTTAGTGAGACACAGGCCTCGTTCTCAAGAAGTTCGGAGTCGGTCAGAGCTCAGTGCCTTTCCTCTCATGTTCCCCCCCAAGAGCATCTACTGAAACCATACTCATCCCTAAAACCCCAGCTCCAACACCACCTGCTCTGTAAAGCTTGTTTCTCCAGATGGCACCACTCAGCCCAGGCGCCCCCAACACAGCACCAGTCACTCTTAGATTTCACTCCCTTTTCAGCATAGTTATTTCTATACCCGCAGGTCATCTCCCTGCTCGATTATAATCTTTTGTGGGCCAAAGATCCACATCTGTCTCTGTATACTGCAGAGTCTAGCGTGGTGGTTGGCCTTTAAAATCTCAGTATCTTCTCAGTCTGGCTACAAAGCTAATTTTTTTAAGCATGCAGAATTCTTTTTATTTTTAATGGAAATTTTACTGAGATAGTTGTAGATTCACATATACTTGTAAGAAACAATACAGAGACAACCCTTGTACACTTTACCCAGTTTCCTCCAACGTGACATCTTATGAAACTACCATAGATCCTTCCCTTTTAAAGTGATAGTTTCAGATTTCACAGTCGCCGCTTGACAGGAGATCATCACCCCATTCAGAGCTTTCTCTTTTCTTTAACCACAAACATGAACAAAAACTATAAGATGCGAAACTTGGGGTAATTAGTACCAAAAAAAATGTTAAGTTTTCTTCAATTAATTTAAGAATAAAATAAAGATTTTTCTCATTCTTGGTATCCAAATACAATAATCCCACTAGCAAATGGCTTTCTTTTTCGAGTTAGCTTAGATCTTAAATTTTACACATAGGAGATGTCATTTAACTTACAGTATTCGGATTGGTGAGATTCCGTGCATCTGTCAACCAGCTGCTTAAGTGGTTATACGTACTTCTTCTGCAAAAATCAAAGTTTACATTTGTGACTGCCACATACAACTGCCATTTCAATAGAAAAAAAGGCAACCAATATTTAAGATACACACTTTAATCAACAGATTCTAAGAAAGTATTTGCTTTGACTAGATTGTTACTCTAAAGAATAACAGTTGTGGATGCAAACACATACTTTTACTAGCCAAACCTATTATTTTTAAATTAATAATTCAATATCCAACAATTCTCCTAATTGTCACGAATAAAATGTTTACATTTAAAAGCAGATCCATAAACAGACCAATAAGCAAGCAAAGAACAATAGAGAAAACTGATGAAAAACAATTCTGAACTCAGAATTTCCAATCTGACAAAAAACTAAAATTACTCTGAAATCATCCAGATTTTCAATCACAAAATGGAGAAAAAGTTGTACCAAAATGTCTAACCAATAACACATTGAATGGGAAACATTTTTGCATCTGTCTTTAAATTTTTCAAATTAGAAACCAAGATAGTCACACTACTGTAGACTGATATAAAATTCACCTTTCCAGGGCCAGCCCAGTGGTGCAGCGGTTAAGCGTACACGTTCCGCTTTGGCGGCCCAGGGTTCGCCAGTTCGGATCCCGGGTGCAGACATGGCACCACCTGGCAAGCCATGCTGTGGTAGGCATCCCACATATAAAGTAGAGCAAGATGGGCATGGATGTTAGCTCAGGGCCAGTCTTCCTCAGCAAAAAGAGGAGGATTGGCAGCAGTTAGCTTAGGGCCAATCTTCCTCAAAAAAAAAAAAAAAATTTCACCTTTCCTTAAAAAGTAAGTTAACTACAACAAAATAAAAAGTAGGTTTAAAAAAGCATTTAATACATTTGACTGGAAATTCAAGTCCCCAGATATCAGAGGGTGAATTTATCCTAACTCTGTACTCTTATTTACCAGCAGCTAAATCATTTTGGGATTCAGACTGCCCCTTTTCTCCACTTCTCCAATCAGGAGTTTAAAAACTCATAGGCTCATTTGCACTAGCCAAGTAGGCCCTAAGATAGCAAACAAATCCAAATAGTTTACAATATTACACACAGTGTAACATTAATCAGACTTTACCAAAGGGGTCAAAATAATTAAAAAAAAATTTTTTTTTTTTTTTTGAGGAAGATTAGCCCTGAGCTAACATCTGCCACAAACCCTCCTCTTTTTGCTGAGGAAGACTGGCCCTGAACTAACATCCGTGCCCATCTTCCTCTACTTTATATGTGGGATGCCCGCCACAGAATGGCTTGACAAGCAGTGCGTAGGTCTGCACCTGGGATCTGAACCTGCAAACTCCAGGCTGCTGAAGCAGAATGTGCGAACTTAACTGCTGAGCCACTGGGCTGGCCCCCAAAATAATAAAATTTTTGAAGGTTAAAAATGTTTCTGAATTATATAGACTCAAGAGAACATTAATCCATCTTACTCATTTAACAGATGAGGAAACAGAAGCCAACAAAGATTTAAATGATTTCAGAGCCAGGCCTAGAACCCTTTATATGCATGGTGTCCTCAAAGTATTTTGAGTTTAGCCTTGTGAATATATTCCATGATCTCCAGCTGCCAATGCTCATATAAACTTTGATATGCCAAACATTTAATCCTTTCCCAGCAGGAACTGAAAAAACTCCTTACTCAGACTCTCTTTTTACTGTGCTATCTCAAATTATATACAAATCACCAATGAAATGGCAAAAGAGAGGTCACACAAATCAAAACTTTTCCCCAATGTCTCAAAATTTTCTAAGTAAACACTGGTCAGACATCATTTTAAAAGAGCACAAGCATTATCACTGTTCAATATTTGTAGAACTGGCACACCTTGTTTTTACAAAACAGATATCTCTTGCTTCGTGCACAAAACCTTAAATAATACAAGTCCAAAAATATTTATACCAATTATAATGAATTTTAAAATGTCAAAGCTGACAGCAACAGTGAATTACATACTGCCACCACTTTGTTAAACAAAAAATCTACACAACCTTCGCAAGTAGCATCAAAATCATGTAAACCATATGATATACATGTACCATAACTTCTATAATGATTCTGGTAATTGTTTCGTTATTACTTTAAAATTCACCATCATAATTTCAAATCTATAAATATAGTACCATCCAAATATTTACTAATTGGTGGTACTAGTGCTAAAAAAAGAAAAAAAAAGTGCTAAAATATCCCTAACTTTGGCATAGATGTTAGATCTAACATATCAAAACTGATATAGTCAAACCACCACGAAAAGCTGTGATGCCAATTTAGGAAAGCACTCAGTAACAATTAGAGTTCATGCCAAGAATAAAAAACATTCCTAAAGCAGGGACTTCAGTTAGCAAAATGTCAAGGATAAATAATAGAAAAAAGTGGAAAAAGAAATCAGTGTCATGGCTGTAACACTAACGTCAATATGAAGTATCACTGAGTCAAGACAGCACCTGTCTAAAGCCTGAAGGACTTTTTCTCAGTAAGTTTTATTGGGATACAACAAACAGACTATAAAGCTCATCCTTTTTTAGTATATTCACAAAGATGTGCAATAATCACCACTATCTGATTATACAATATTTTCCTCACCCCCAAGAGAAATCCCACATCCAGTAGCACTCACTCCCCACGCCGTGGCAATCCACTTTCTGTCTCTATGAACTGGCCTATTCTGGATATTTCATATAAATGGAATCCTACAACATGTGACCTTTGTAAAAGTCTAGCTTCTTTCACTTAGCAAAATGTTTTCAAGGTTCAGCATGTATCAGTGTTTCTCTCTTTTTAACGGTTGAATTATATTCTATTGTATAGATATACCATACTTGTTTATCCATTTATCAGTTGCTAGACATTTGGGTTGTTTCCAGTATAAGTACTTTTTGACGACTTGAACAGACACAAATTTTACCAAAAGTATTCACTGTGCTTAAAAGGTATGTTTAAAAGCAAAACATATACATGTATCAAACCATCACATCGCACACCTTAAACTTACACAATGCTGTATGTCAATTATATCTCAATAAAGCTGGAAAACAAAACACACAAAATTGGCAAAAAGTGCTACAACACTACTACAGACTGATATACTCTAAGCACACATCACCATATTTAAATTTTATTAATAATGCTTGGAGTTTTTAATTATGTGAAGTCTCTAGAAGGCACCTCTCATAAAAGGATATCCTGTACAGATGGCCAGGTTTTCAAATAGTCTTCCCACAAAACTATTTACTGATCATGTTACCAATTGCCTGGCTATAGTGAAGAGCATTAACGCTGTTTCAGCCTGTTTTGCCCTGAGACCACCCAATTCTAGAATTTAGTGAAACTTCAAGCACTATAATTACAATCAACCACTATCTTTTTTTTTTTTTTTGAGGAAGATTAGCCCTGAGCTAATATCTGCTGCCAATCCTCCTCTTTCTGCTGAGGAAGACTGGCCCTGAGCTAACATCCGTGCCCATCTTCCTCTACTTTATATGTAGGACGCCTACCACAGCATGGCTTGACAAGCAGTGCCATGTCCGCACCCGGGATGCGAACCGCTAAACCCCGGGCCACTGAAGCGGAACGTGCGCACTTAACCAGTGTGCCACAGGGCCAGCTCCTCAACCACTATCTTTACTCTAAGGCAACATTTCCCAAAGTGTGCTCCTCAATAAAATAAGCTTAGGAAACATCAAATTAAACAAAGTTAAACAATTTCTTTACTGCAGAACTTCTCAGGGTCCCAATATACTAATGTGCACTGTGACTCTTCAAGAGGAAACGGTATAAAGCATTTCCCAAAGGAAATATGCTTGAAAGTCTAATTATCAGTTGGTCCCACCCACCCATGCCTACTCCCACAAACAGTGAGACAAGAGTCACACGGCTTTAGACTATCACTTTGCATTAATATGAAAGGTGACCCAGTTCATTTTCTAGCTTACAGTAGACAGACAGCACAGGGTTTAATGAAGTGACACAAGTTTCCATGTTTTACAAAGTCAAACATTTATGGTCCAGTTTTGTTACTTTATATGAAGTGCTCTGAGTTTCCAGAAATAGTCAAACTGAAATAAATTTAATCTTGCTACTTGAAGTATTGTAAACCACTTCAATCCTTTTTAGGACAAAAAAGAATTTAAGTAAATAAACAAATACTCAAAACACCTTCAGATGCAAGCATAAGAACTTTTTATAATCTACCAATTTGGATTAGCAACACTACTTAATTCCTTGCGTGGCCTTATTTTGCAAAGGGGCAAACTTCGACAATAGAGACTGAATAGACTAACTCCTGAAGACTTGCTCGCTTTCTACTGAAGTGAAAAGAACAAAGTTTGGTATAAAATATTATTTCACCTCAAATAATTCAACTGATGCTTCTTTTCAGAATAGTATTCTTCTATTAGCTTCACCAGCATCTCCTAAAGTTTTTCTTCAGCATATCCACACTCAGAAAAGGAAATCAACATGTTATATCAAGTCTTACACAGCAATTTAGAGAAGAAATCGTCAAAACCCAAATAAGTTCATTTACAGTCACATAACTACAAAGAATTCCTAAATCAATAAGAAACCACGCTGCCTAAAGTAGATTTCTTTTTTCAGGTATAAAGGTTAAAAAATTATCCGTCTCTTACCTAGTGATATCATAGACCATAAGCGCTCCCGCAGCTCCTCTGTAGTAGCTTCGTGTAACAGCCCTAAACCTCTCCTGTCCTGCTGTATCCCAAATCTGCAGTTTGATTTTTTGGCCACTAACTTCAATTATTCTTGTACCAAATTCAACACCAATTGTGTGAGGACAATCAGCCATAACTGTTAAGGAGGAAAAGAAATATAATATAATATTCCAACTTCCAAAAAGCTTCAAATTAAGACTAGTGGAAAAAAAAATCCACTGGATAATCAAATGACTTATTAATGCTTGTAGGCTATAAACAGGCCAAAGCTAGGACTAAAAAATAGAAAAAATTCAGCAAAAACCCAGAAGTCACAGAAATGTGACTGGACTAGAACAGGGGGCAGCAAATTTCTATCAAGGACCAAATAATAAATATTTTAAGGTTTGTAGGCCAAAAGGTTTTTATCACAACTACTCAACTCTGCTGTTGAGACACAAAAGCAGCCACAGAGAATACATAAAATGGACACAGCTGTGTTTCAATAAAACTTTATTTACAAAAACAGGCCACTACTGGATTTGGCCCACAGTCCAAAAGACAGTTTGCTGTCCCCTGGAATAAAAGAATCTGTAAGTTAAAAATAAAGATTTTAATAAATTCTTCATAATACCAACATTATATTATACTATTTAGCCCTCTGACAATCATTACATATAACAAACCAATCAATGGTTTTAGGACTTCTAGGAGCTGTTACTCAAACAAATTTTTATCCCAGAAAACATTATCAAGATCTCAAAGAAAATCAAGCTTAATAAATACTTATAATTATATATTGGCAAGTTATATATGTCTAATCCAATATGACAAGTTTGTTAGTCCTTTCCTTGTAATTAGGACACTGAAAACCTAAATCCACTACTCTCTGGTCCAAGTACACACAGACCACTGGACTCAGCATCAAAACGTTACAATAAGGAAAAAAATACCACAGAAAAAATTTCAACTCTATGGAAACAATTTCAACGATATTTAGCCTATCAGTTTCATAAAACAAAATGGCCCCTTCTGCTACCACCCAAAACAGAGTTGTACTTTGAATCTTAATCAACTGGTCGTAAACGTAGAAAGAATTCGATTTTAAATATTTCCAACCTATTATTATTTAGTTGACAAATGATATACACAGCAAATTTCCCCTAATAAGATAATTTCTGTAATGGAAAGTCACATAATAAAAAAAATAAGATTATTTAAATTTGACACTATAGTATACATTTTTTAAAATTAAGTTTTACCATGAAAAATTTAAACAAGTGAATCAAACTATATATAGCATATAAAAATCAACACTACATACAACATGCGAGTATATTTCATTTAATCTGCATCTAATAAAAAAAATCACCTCCTAAAGACAGAAGAGCACATGCAGGAAAAGATTATGTTCAAATGCATAATAGTACACTGAAGATGACACTTTTCAAAAGGTGGGAAAGTGACAATAAAGAATTTACTGTTTTACCTTACATACTGAACTTACATTTTTTTTCTGTAAATTGGTGAAGCAAGCAAGATTTTCCAACTCCCATGTCCCCTGTTTAAAAAAAAGTTTCAAGTTGCAATTACATTCCTCGATTTAACACTCTTACAATTATATGCAATGATTGCTATACCTCTTACCATACATATCACAGCGCAAATTTCTGGGACACAGAAAAGATGTATTTCCCTAATTCATAATGAATTCAAAAGATCATACAGGTCAGTTTTCATTGTGATGTACAAATTGACTATGCCTAATATTTGGCAGTGACAGAATTTGGTTATAAATTATATTAATAAATAGCCACCAGTGGGGAAGTGCTTTTAAACAGAGAAACTGTTGTAACAGTATTTTTCACTTTGAGCTATTTCAAGGTTTTATACTGTTTTTTCCCCTTAAACCCATGCATAAAAGCAGAAGACTCCTAGGAGTAACAAATATGGCAGCATAAAAGAAGCAGAAATAAGTTTTGGAAGCTTGACTCACTACATCCCAACCTATCTCATAGTTCTTATACTTCTTATAGAATTCCACAAAAGAAAAGAATGTACATTACATGAAAACCACAACAGAACAGATGTTATCCCTGACTGTACTACAGCAATTTAACCCTTGGTGAAGGAAGCATTATAATAGCTGCATAAGCTCAACATTAAACCAAACTGTTCTAACGTAAAGAATTAACTGAACTGAATTCAACTGTGCTCCTACAACTATACTTGGATAAACAGTATTGTCTTTTAATTTAAGCAAAATCTTCTTGAAACTTAAGGGGAAAACCACCAATATTATATTGTATATACATTACTGCAATTATTCTAAATCAATGTTCTCTATCAATTTTTGGAATCCAGGGGGCTCTAAGGGCTTTCACGTTATTTTTGGAATGTATCAGCACTCCTAGGAAATTAATCTCATTCCTAGTGTTAACAAGCTTTCAAGTGGCCCTCAAGAACAACCAGCATCACTTCAAAAGGTACCCAGCATTGTACTAGAGAAGTACCAGGGCCACAATGCAAAAGGTACATTGCTAATGCAAAAAATAAATCTTATCAAAGGAGCTTTAATTTTGCAGGGAGAGAATCATTCACTTCTTCCAGAATAGTACGTTAAATATTAGTATTTAAATAGTTTGTATATTAACCCTCTTTGGAGAACAAGAGTGTAAGTTAAATAAACTTACCGATAATAATATATTTAAAGATGTAAGAGTAGTTGTACGGTGCAGTTGCCATGGTGGCACTAAAAACAAAGAAAACTGTTACTTTAGAAGTAAAGTATATACAAGTTATCCAAGCTGATCATTACTATCCCTTTAAAGATCTACAAAACAAAGCACATTTATTAGAAACAAAATATTGGTTACAGTAAGTCAGAATAAAACTGCATTTCCCAAATTGATCAAATGCACAAATACTCTTGGATGAACACTGCTTTAACATTCTCATGTATTAGCCACAGAAATATAAGAAATCATTTATATCAAAACAGTTGCAATATTTCACTTTAGGAAATATCCAATAAGAAATGCTACTCTGGAAAATCTCAAACAAGGAAATCTTTATAAATTTAAGATAAACATCATCACAAATAGTCCTCCTTCCCATTTAAGGTCCCCATCCCTGTTAACTGATCAAGTGAATCAGTTATGGCCTACTCAGTCAGAACTCTGATTTTACAACCGAATGTCACAAAAAGTTAATTTATAAACGCAAAATATTTTTACTCTACTTTAAATCAATGGTTAGCATACCATCCAAAGAAAGAGCAATCATATTATTCCCCCAAAAAATTAATGTCAAAATTAGACAAAACCACATGAAACTGTTGTTCTTAGAAATTTTTTAAAAAATCAATTACTGGCAATTTCATATGGCTCAACCTAACAGAGGATTTGAGGATTAACAATGTATCAAATGTCTGCTATTCTAGGAGCTGAGAGAAACAATGGCATAAAATATTACTTGTCATGGTAAAATCTGAGTGTATGTATTAGAAGATATTTCAAAAGATCACAGTCCATTCCTTTCCCTTAGATAGACTTAACCTAAAGAATTCTAATTTCTCTCCTACTTTTAATAACTTAAAAAACCACACCAATTTATTCAAATGAATGCCTTAAATGTGTCAGACACTGTGCTAGGTGTTAGAGAAACAAGAGGTGAATTCTAAACTAGTAATAAAGTCAAAAAAAGTTTATTCTCAAGTCAGTTTTCAGCTCAAGGAAAGACAAAAATTCTTCATATATATGAACATTTAACCCCATTTTTAAAATTTTGATTTCCAGCATTTTTTTAATCCAGTTTTTAATGTTTTGGCCAACTGTCACATTACACAAGCCAGATATTTGATATGATTGGAGATATTCATTTGCTGAAATTAATAGCTTACTGTATATCATATTTCAAATAAAATTTCTATATAACAAAATTTAACTGTAGAAGAAGTATACACTTAAGTGAATTACTGTTCTCAAAGAAGAGGAAGTTGTTAATTATGGTAAATTATGAGACAATCACTTCACACAAGATAGTCTTTTCACTTAGCTGTATAAATTACATTCAACAAAAGTGGATGCCCTGCTACCCATTCCACCCTGACATGTTGTAACACATTTATAATCAGTCTTTGACATCACAAAAAACTCCCTTAACCAGTTCTTTCAGGAAAGGGAGTTTTTCTAGTTAGATTAACTCCTGATTCTGAACATCATAATAACTTCATTCCCTTTTTCCAGACACAGGGGACTCAAAACTTTTATGAATGAACTTGGTCCTCAGGCTAACAACGGTCTGGTTTATTTACCAGATCTCTGAACCAGATCCCAAACACAAGGGAAAAAATAATCTCTCACAATAAAAACGATATTTATGGGTTATTAACTTCTTAACCTGCATTCCTCCCAGACTCTTCTTCTAAATTAATTTTTAACTCCATTCAAACTTGGGGAGAAATAATGAGTTACCTTTAAATTACTGTTTCTCTCATACTCCTCCCCTTCTGATTTCCCTATTTCCTTTCCCTCTTCTTACTGAATGTGTAGCTGTGCATACTTTGCTTCCATCCATTTTATTATGTTAAAACTGTGGCCTTGGGGACAGCCCCATGGCCGAGTGGTTGGGTTTCACGTGCTCTGCTTTGGCGGCCTAGGGTTTCGCCAGTTCGAATCCTGGGCACGGACACAGCACAGCTCATCTAGGCCATGCTGAGGCAGCAACCCACATGCCACAACTAGAAATACACAACTATGTACGAGGGGGCTTTGGGAGAAAAAGGAAAAACAAACAAAAAAATCTTAAAAAACAACAACTGTGGCCTCTAACAATCCAATGTCCACTTGAAATGCCGAATGGCTAATCAAGAAATTATATCCAAGTACTAATTTTGTGCTTGCTAATTTATCACAGAGCATTCATTAATTACATATCTACTGAGATGACTAATTTTGACAATGTTTTTTAAAATTACCAAGCATTAATTAGTATAAAACACTTCCAAATAAAAGAATGATCACTATTTCAGATTGAATACCAGTGCCTGTCTCCACCTCACCACACAATTTTCTGTTTCAGGTTTCTTAAAAATTACAAATAAAAACCCTAAAAGTATAGTTAAAGGAAAGCTAGTCAAACTTACTAATTTCAGTAGACAAGCAGAAAATATCTAGCACTGCAGCCACTAACACTCACAACAGGACCCCCTTTCTTATTCTAAGGTAAGATATTAGCTAGGTTTAACTATACTCCCATAGTTTCTTGGTAACATTCATGCAAAATTATGTATTTTCAGGAGAGCTATATGAATATATATGTGGCCCCTTTTATACATATTAACTATGCTTAACATTGCTTGAACAAAGAATTTCTCAATCTCATTTCTTGAACATGAAACATATCACTGTTAAGGTAAGGAATGTATTTTTAACTAGCTTTGGAAGGGGAAAACAAAGTTTTTCCTCTCTTACTTAAGGGTGCTTTTGCTTTACTTTGAGAACTCAAAAGTCAAAAAAAAAGGGAGGGTTAGCAAGAAATGTTGGTCTAGTTCAAACACTCTGAAAACATGAGGCCACTCAACACTACAATCTCCACTAATTAAAAATCTTGATAATATTCTGTAACTTGTGCACAGTTACTGGTGTGATTAACATGTACTTTCTTCCATTTTTTTTTTAAAGATTTTTTTATTTTTTCCTTTTTCTCCCCGGTACGTAGTTGTATATTCTTCGTTGTGGGTCCTTCTAGTTGTGGCATGTGGGACGCTGCCTCAGCGTGGTCTGATGAGCAGTGCCATGTCTGCGCCCAGGATTCAAACTAACGAAACACTGGGCCGCCTGCAGCGGAGCGCATGAACTTAACTAATCAGCCATGGGGGCAGCCCCTCTTCCATGTTTCACTAAAGCATCTGAATAAAGTTCACATGCAGATAAGATCTCCTTTAATGCCTTTGACTCCTTTCAGAATGTATTACATTCAGACAACAGGCATCATTAAATACATGATGAACAACTTGCAAACTAATAACACACACAATTGTATAGTTACCATTTATTGGGCACTTAATATATGCCAGGCATGTGCTAACCACTTCACATGCAATCTCATTTAATTCTTACTGCTACCCTTACAAAAGAGTGACTACTACCCTTACTTTACAGAAGAGGAAAGACTCAACAGGTAAGTAACATGCCCAGAGCACACAGCTAAGCAGTCAAGTCTCTACTGAACCTAGGACTGTTTTGACTGCCAAGAACCCCCTCTTAACTACTACACCATCCTGCCTCCTCCAGTTATGTGATATACTATGAAACCCTAAAGTGGTACTTTGGGACACAAATCTTTCTCAGTTCACTCACTTGGTTCTAATTTAATATTCTGAATAAGCAGTATTAAATAATTACATTCAGAGGATACACTGTGACCAGGATTTGTAGATATGGATAAATAATAATAGTAATAATAATTCATTTCTATCTACTTAGAAAAAAGTTTCAGAAGGGAACTAACATTTGTTGAGAGCAAACCATGTGATGATCTGCACTACTTTTCCCTATATTGTCTTATATAATTCTTCCTTAATTCTCACAACTCTGCAGAATCATTATCATTATGTCCACATAAAAACTGAAGAAATGGAGGTTCAGAGAAATTCACTAATTTGGCCAGTGTTACAAAGTCAGTAAATGTCAGAGCTGGAACTCAAACCCAGGCCTGATTCCAGAGAACAGGATTTTCTCCAACTAAGGTAGCTTTTAAAGGTATATATATGTAGATTGATAAAATAAAAGCAAAAACTCAAAATCAGACGAAGATGGAGGATAATTATACTAAAATTTAGGGTAATAGTTTTACTATTGGTGCATGTAAAATTTAGCTCTACACTTCCTGGCTGTCAAGAGAACTGTTTACTAAATCCATATTAAATACTACTAATTGTTGTGTGGCCTCTTTCAAATATTAACTATGCTTAATATTACTTTAACAAAGGATTTCTCAATCTCATTTCTTGAACATGAAACATACCACTAAGGTAGAAATATATTCAAAATGGGTTATGTTATTGCATAAAACTCTGTAACATGCTTTTTTAAAATTTTGCTTTATTTTTTTACTTTATTGAGATTGCATTGGTTTATAACATTACATAAATTTCAGGTGTACATCATTATATTTTGACTGCAACATGCTTTTTTTCACTTAACAAAATCATGGATCTATTTCCAGGCCAATACTTACAGATCTAAATGTTTAATAAATGCATACTAACCACTAATTATTGTTGTGCCAAAAATAGAATCACATGGTCTCCATATACTGAGTCAGACACCTTTCAAAATGAAATTATACAGACATATAAATGACTAGTTTTGAAATGTGCAGATACAGATGTGAAAGTAGGCACTTCCATACATTCTGCTTGTGGGAGTCTGAATTGCCACAACATTTTTGGGAAGAAATTGGTATATTTTAAAATCTTAAAAATAATCCAAATCGCCCTTTGGCCAAGGAACCCACTTAGAAGTAGCCTACAGAAACAAAAGCTTCAGTCCACAGGGTTAAAGGTGGAAGTTCATCTAATGCAGCATTTTGACAGCAAAAAAACTAGAAACTACACTGCCATCAACAGGGAAATGACTGAATAAAGTAATCTGTACTATGAAACAACAAACATCTGGCTTCAAAACTATTTAGGTATATATGTACTAACCTGGAAATATATCAATGATTTTGGTAAGTGAAAAAAAGCATGTTGTAGAGTTTTAAGCAATAGCATATCCCAGTTTTAAATACACACACATACACTCAATCCTATATGTATATAATATGGACGAATATACACCAAATTGTGAAAAAAGAATACATGTGCTGAGAGTAGAAAAAAGGCAAAGGCAAATTATTAACTTTCTTTATATATCCCTGCACTGACAGTATGAGCAAGTACTACATTCACTGGTAATATTCTAAAACAGTAAAGAAAATAAAGGACTGTTAAATATTTTAAAAGCATTTTTATATACAATTCTAATACAAAACAAGTTAAAGAATAAACAAAGGAAAAAAACTCCTATTCATATCTCCAAACATTACTTCCACATTTACCAATAATATGGGGAACATCATATGAAGCTAATCATACAATCGGCCTCAAAAAACAAACAAAAAACATCCTAATAATTGAAGGTATTTTTTCCTTTTTTTTAATAGTTTGGCTCCTTACTGCGTTAACTTATGCACTATGCCTGACTAATCCTTTCACGACTGTCATATATCTACTTTACTCTATTCCTTAGAACATATGATGTTACTGTGTAACTTTTACATAACTGATTCAAAACAACCCAGGAAAAAAGCAGCCCACTAAATATTCCAGGTGATTTAAATTCTGATCTTCATTATTAAAATTAGTAAGCTTTCTTTTTCTTTTTACATGCAAGACACTTTGTTAAGAACACCAAAGCCAAGATAGACTCCTTTTGTGATTCCAATATAAAAATATTTGTTGAGGGGCCAGCCTGTGGCCGGAGTGGTTAGCTTCCTGCGCTATACTTCGGTGGCCCAGGGTTTAGCCGGTTCGAATCCTGGGCACCAACATGGCACTGCTTATTGGGCCATGCTGGGGCAGCATCCCTCATGCCACAGCTGGAAGGACCCACAACTGGGAATACACAGCTGTGTAGCGGGGGGCTTTGGGGAGAAAAGAAATATAAAATCTTTTCAAAAAAAATATTTGTTGAGCATCTACTACTAAACACAAAGCCTTGTGCTAGGCTTTGACAATATAATAATGATAAAATCAAGAACATTGTCCCTGCCTTCGTGGAACTCAAGAACAAGCATCTTGATTTGCTTATAGAACCTCTAAGGTGGAATGCTACTTGATCCGTCAGTCAAGTGGACACAAAACTTTGGTATTTAATCTAATAATTTAATCTAATCTAAATGAGTGATCAATTTCCTTTCCTCAACAATATGCATTCTCTGAAAATAACTCACCCATTTCTGAGACTCACTTAAAAAAACCTTCACTTCTGACAAGCTATTTAATGTCACACTTTTATATAACTTAATGTAAATAATAAAAAAGATTGGATTCCTTAATGTGTTAAGAGAAAGACAAAATTTTCCAGCTAATTATGATGGTATGCTAAGAATAGGAAATAAAGTACTCCAATACTGCACCTCTATTCATAGACGGAAAGTACTTAAGAGTAAAAAAAAAAAAAAACCCCAAACCCTGCACTTACTAAAGTTAAAAGGATTAGTAATACTGAAAAATTTACCAATGAGATGATATGATGTCTGAGATTTGCTTCAAAATAATTTGGTGGAGAGGGTACAGGTGTATATAGATGAAACGAGATGGACCACTGTCGACACTGGCTGATGGGTACATGAAGCTCAATATACTACTCTATTTTGTATATGTTTAAAACTGTCTAGAATAAAAAGTTCTTAAAAAGTAAAATATAGTATCTTTGATATCTCTATCTGTACATTGCTGTCTCCAGACATACCTGGCATTTTTAACCACATGAAAATGTTTCAAGCTTTTTTAAAAAATGAAACATCTTCCAACAGCTCTACTTTTAACATACTCTATTTGCCTTAATCCAAAATTTCCTCTAATAGTACAATACCCTGCACAGTTGAAGTAGGCAACAAATATAAAGTCTTAAACGTGAAACATAAAAAGCAAAAACTTTTAAAACTATAGCTTTAATTCCAAGGAATTTTTTAGGTTATTAGAATGTAAACGTTTTACATCTTTACAATAACTGCCATTTATTGAGTGTCTAATATATCCCACCTACTTTATAAACAATCTTTAATCCTAAAAGCTCATTTTACAGATAAGGAAACCGGCTCAGAGAGATGATACATCCATGGCCATACACTGCTAAAGGGAAAGCTAAGACTAAGGCCCAGGTCTAACTCCACAGCTCTCCAAAGCCACGCTCCTCTCACTGATTCAACAAATATCGAACACCCACTACAGGCCTGGCGCTGTTACAGGCAACGGGGCACTCTCTATATGCTAAGCAACGTGCTAAAGGTTTTCAATGCCATTTAATCCTCACAACAACTCTAAAACGCAGGTACAATTATCCCCTGTATAAATAAGGACACTGAGTCCGAGAGGCTAAGTAACTCGCTTAAGGACACTCAAGTAAGGAAGTGGCAGTACTGGACTGGGAACCCTCGAAAACTGTTAACCACTACATGCCTCAAGGCACCACCAAGTAAAACAGCCTAAGCAGAACTCTGAAGACAAACTGTGGAAAGTCTTGGAGGAAGAGGAAGCGGGAGCTGGATTACTGCAAGGCCAAGTTTATCCTCGATAAGCACATCTAAATAAAAGGCAGCGTGACAATTAATAAAGAAACGAGCGGTCACCTCCGCAAGGGCTCAAATCTGCGCTCTGACACTTGCTGTGGGACCACCAGGAAAGCACCTGCCCTCTGGGAATCCCAGTTTCTTCTTCCAGCAGAAAATGGAAATCTCGCCCTCTCTCCCCCGGGGTTGCGAGAATGAGGAGGGGCAGCGTAGTGGCTGACACCACAGACTGGGTTATAAACGAGCAATCCGATGTCACCCAATGCAAACACAGGAAAAAAGGAATTAAACCGCAGCTCCACTTTAAAAAGCCAGGTCTGTACCCCTGGCCTAACCTGAACGTGGTTAACCCCAGCCACCGCGCAGGGAGAGGCCAGTTTCCACGTCCCACCATCAACCAGCCACATCACAACTTCGAGCCTCAGTTTCCTCGCTTGTAAAATGGAGACAACTCTACTCATCACCGAGGGCTACGCGAAGCAACCCAAACCCACGTGAAGACACCTAAATCCGTGCCCGGCGCACAGCAAAGTGCAAACCATCGAAACACGCTCGTTCCTTCTTTTCTTAGATTCTAGAAACGCCAAAACTTTTGTCTTCTTCGTTACTGCTCGATGCTGCCCGGGCTCTGGGCCTTAGAGGGACTCACTCAAAACAGCACCCCGCACGCACAGACCCCCAGACCCCTTCCCCAGCCCGGGCCCAGGGACGTTCGACCACACCGACAAGGACACCGGAGCGGCTCCAAGATGCCGGCGGGGCTGCGAGGCGCTGCCTTTTGTACTCGGGGCCCGACGCGGCCTAGGAGCCGGGAAGGCGGCGCCGGGGGTGGGGGGCGGCGCGGCCCGCGGGGGTCCACACGGCCGGGGAGGTCTGCGGCCGCCGGGACCCGCGGCGGGGCGACGGGCCCAGGCCGGTCGGGGAGGCGGGCAGGGAGGCCGCGCACACCCTTCCCGCACGCCGCGAAGCACTCCGCGGGCCGCCGAGGAGCGGCGCGGGCGGGCGGGCGCCGCGCGGGGACCCCTCGCCCCCGCACCGAGTCCTGTCA
>NC_060267.1:82896628-83097872 GCF_021613505.1 Equus quagga
CGTCCTACTTGTGTGTCTGTGTCCCAGTCTTCCTCTTCTTATAAAGACACTAGTCATTGGACTGGAGCAGACACAAATCCAGTAGGAACTCGTCTTAACTCGATTATGTCTGCAAAGAACGTATTTCAAAAAAACTCAGATTCACAGGCACCGGGGGTTAGGGCTTGAACACATCTTTTTGGAAGACACACTTCTACCCACTAGAGACAATTATTGGCTATTGGTTGGGAACCTGTAAACTCTAGTGGAACCACATATGAGGGCCGAAACACTGGATACGATTGTGGAGTTGAAAGCAAAAGCGAGGGGAGAGAGGTTCCTGTGAAAGAGGAAGGTTGATGGCATCCCTAGGGCATCTCTATTTGACCAGGATTTTCTGGAAAGGGACTGAAGAAGAGAGGGGTTAAATAGGAAGAGGAGAAATGCCTTCCCTGGGACAGGTCCTATGCTAGGTGCATGCGCATCTCGGGAGCCTGTGGGATGTCCAGTAGAGATGCTGTAGGTCTGTCAAAACTCAGCTCTGGGCATCACAGAGATGTGAGTGGATGAGATCACCCTGGAAGGGGCAGGGTGTGAAGAGATGAGAGGCCCCCAGGACAGCTGGCATCAACAACCAATGGAAGCATGGAGCTGGGTGCCAGTAGGTCAAGGAATGAACCTCAGGTGATGTCAGTAAGTGTAGGGGCCTGTTTCCAGTAGCTTGCCTTGGGAAGGATTGGAGAGAGGGTGCCAGCCAGAGAGGCCATGGAGAAAAAGGGAAATACTCCTGAGTACACTGCTGACAGTGGGAAACCCTTGACGAGATAGAGCCAAGGAGAGAAAGAGTTTGAAGATTCAGAGAAGGGAGAAGACAGGTGCTGCAGAGCATCTCTGCTGGGGAGGGTGGGGTGTCCTTCCCCCTGCGGGGGAAGATGGAGGGTGCCCTAAGACAGGCAGATGGTGCTTCCCCTTGTGCAAAAGGGAAGGAGACGAGGATGGGTGGGTTGGTGATAAGTTTGGGGGACAAAGCGGGAAGTCAACATGTCCCAATCCAGAGCAGCTCAAGTGTGGAAGGC
This sequence comes from Equus quagga, assembly GCF_021613505.1. Lineage (NCBI taxonomy): Eukaryota > Metazoa > Chordata > Mammalia > Perissodactyla > Equidae > Equus > Equus quagga. Next base: position 82,897,684 of record NC_060267.1, read on the forward strand.
GAAGTGGGTGGCGGCGTGTGGGAAGCGGAGAAGCTGGAGAGCCCTGCAGAATCTTATCACCAGGAGCCTTGAATCTCCACTATGCCGAGGAGCCTGCATTTCATCCTGAAGTTATTGGGAGAATCCTTGAATGAATTAGGCAAAGGGAGTTACCCGATTTGCCTTGCGGAAGAATTACTTAGCTGCAGGGCGAGAGTGGGTGGGAGAAGGAAAATCTCCAGCCAGCGAGGCCAGCCAGGAGGCTGTGTGTGGCCGACATCCAGGTGAAAGTGGAGACCCAAACCAATGGAATGAGCTGGAAGACAAGAGAGCAGCAGCAGTTTGAGAGAAACGAAGGAAGGGGCCTTTGGAGACCTTGGGTTACATGAAATAAATTCTCTTTAAAACTCAGCTTAAATATCACCTTCTTGGTGAGACCTTCCAGGACGTAAAATGACTCTCTCTTTGTAGTTTACTTATTTATCTTTTAAAGTTCTTTCTTCCTCTACCAGAATGTCAGCTCTGTGGGGAGATGCTTTTCTATGTTTTGCACCAGTGTAAACAAACCTATTATAGCACTGAGTTCTCAGTACATCTTTGTAGGCTAAAACGCATGACTGGTAGAGTTCTTGGCACCTAAGCCTTCAATAAATGTTAAATATTTTAAAAATGGATGGCAATAATAATATCAATAATAATAGTGTGCAATGGGATGAAGGGAGTGAGACGGAGATGAGTCTAGACTAGTGCTACTTGTGTGGACTGCAAATGACCAGCAGTGTCAGCATCACTTGGGAGCTTGTTAGAAATGCAGAGCATCAGCCCTAACGAACTGGGATGTCCGGGGGGGGCTCGGGATGTGTGTCTGCTCAAGGACTCCAGGTGATCCAGACACCTGCTAAAGTATACTGAGCTCTGCTCTGGGCTGGTCCCCGGGTTTCTGGTTGAAGTAGGGGAGTGAATGGTGTTGCTGTTGACTGAAAAGTGTAAGGGGTTGGGAGTGGGGGAAGTTGGTGAGTTCTGTTCTAGAAGCATTGAGTTTGAAGAATCAGCTGAAGTCAGCTCAGTAATGGTGTCCAAGAGAGCCCAGGTGGAGGCTGATTTGGGAGTTGCCAGCATGCAGGCAAGAGCGGGCAGGTCTGATGTGTGCTGAGTTGGGGGGAAGCATTGAGGGCAAAGCGGCGCATCCTTACATCATGAATGCCAGGAGAAGACCACCATGCTGCCAAGGGAAGCTACACTTGAAGTCCAGTCCAGATTCTCAGCTTGCCTCCACCCACGGTGCTCTCCTATGACCACCTCTGGCCCCACTTGCCTCCAGAAGAGAGAAGGTCATAGACATGTGCCTGGGCAAGGTTGTTGCTACCTGAGAATCCCAAGGAATGCCAGGCAAACAAAGGTGTGGCAACCAGCAGGTCTGTTCCCTGTTCTGCCTCCAACTCTAGGCACCCCCCCTGCCCCCTCTGGCAGATGGAGAAGTTGGGCTAGTGTCTCTTACTCTGCATTGCATCCCAGCTCTGGGGGTTCCCAGCACCCCTCATGGCCAGCCACAGAGTCCGGGTGAAGACCCCCTGCACAGGAGCAGTTGGTGCTCTTAGAGCCGTGGGCACGTGATGAGGTTCCAGAGACCAGAGTCAGAAGGGGAGACCACAGCCTTTGGGTGGAGGAAGGGCGCTCCGGGGAGGAAGCCAGGAGCCAACAGGTGTGCCTAATCCAGGCTTTATCCGGCTGCCATCAGAGCTGCTGAGAGTTGAGTGCCAAACAAGCCGTCTCCTGCCTCAGCCAAAATGGGAGGCCCTCGAACCAGCAAGGGGGTGTTTCCCGTGGGAAGATGTGGAAGTTTTCAGGCGGGGCCCCTGCCTGTTTCCTGTTCTCTCTCCCAGAGGCAGATACCATCTCTCAAGGGGCCAGCTCCCAGTCTCAGCTTCGTTGCTGCCATGCACTCCCCTGGCTGGCTGAGGGCACAGTCTTCCAGGTGATGTGAGAGGAATAAACAAGGCATTCACATCTGCAGGATTTCAAGTCCCACAGATTTTTATGCCAGTGGTAATCAACTCTCCCAGTGTCCCACTAGCCTAGCCTCCCTCCCAAAGGTGGTCACTTCATTTACAGCATCCGTGCCAGACAGCCTCAGCTTGAAGCCTTCTAGTGATGGGAAACTCACCACCTCCCTGGGTAGGGTGTCATCTCTGGACTATTCTGATTGTAAGATACATCTTTTCAGTGTGGAGCTGAGCTCCACTTCCCGGAATGTTATTAGTAATAATAAAGGCTGCCATTCATTTACATACACCATCTCATTTAGCTCTTACTAGGATCAGTAACCATCCTCCCTGTTTCCCAGACAGGGAAACTGAAGCTCAGAGGTTAAGTAACACGGACAAGATCACAGAGCCAATAAGCTCTACCTGTCCATGTAGCCTTGCCTTCCCCATTGAACCTAACAGCTCCTCAGAGAGGGGGTCCCTGACTCCTTCCTCTCCGGGAAAAACACCATCTTCTCTGGCACACATCTGGAAAGCCATGTCCACAGGCATTTATTCCACCAAGAAACATTTTAGAGGGCATTTACTCAGTACCCAAGACTGTGTTGGGACTGGGGACAGGAATAAAACGCATCAGACTCCCTCCCTGTACTTTTCAAGTACAAGTCTGGTGACAGGGACACGTGTGCCCACAAACGCCAGATGCTATCTGCAGACCTGTTACTGCCGTCACGCAGCTCGGGCTGGGCTGGGCACAGAGCCCAGGCTGCGTAGGTGTCCGCTGTCAGAAGTCACCCCTCCTCTACCTCCGGGTCCCTTCTCCTGTTCTTATGTCTTGTTTTACCATCTTCCTGTTTTTGCTATTTGTGCTTTGCCTCTTCACAGCATCCGCCCCTCGGGGAAGGCTGTGTAAAATCAGGACGACCATATAAATTGCTTTCCCTAGGGCACTTCTGGTTTACACCTGTTGTGGATCCATTAACAGGTCAACATCTTAGTGTTCCCTTTCACTCGCAAAGGCATGCCGGTCTGGAGGATAAATCATAAGGTCACTCTGTGTAAAAACAGTTCAATAAAATTAAGAGGGTTCCATGAAGTTGTCTTCAAGATCCCTTCCGGCTCCGACGCTCTAGGATTCAGGGCTAGTGTTTACCACCTTAGGAAACCCCTCTTCAGCATGCAGAGCCTTCCCCACAGCTGCTCAGAGCAGGTACAAGCCCAGTCTCTCTGGATGTATTTCTGCCTCCACCCCCAGCTCCAGCTGTCCTCCTCAGTGCCTGCGGCTGGGAGCAGCTCAGCTCTCCCTGCTCCCTCTGTGCAGGCCGGGAGGTATTCAGTCTAAGAATTTACTGGAAAATCCTGAGATTGTTTGTCTTGGGTTTTTTTTTTTTTCCTCCACTAGATTTTCTTGGATCTCTTGTAATAAGTTGACTGGAGCATGAAAGTCCTTCCAAGAATTCATCTCTAAAGATGAGGTTCCCAGAAACCTAGACGTAAGCTAAACAAGACAAAACAAAATGACTCTCAGTGGAGTCCACCATGGAGATGGCTTTCTCTTCTCCTGTTCTTGGAGTGAGACGGGCCTGAGTTCAAATCCCAGCCCTCCTACTTTCATGCTGTGTGATCCTGGATAAGTCGCTTCACACTCTCTTAGCCTCAGTTTACTCATCTGTAAAATAGGGATAATAATTCCTTACTCCTTGGGTTGTTGGAAGGATGAACAATGACATGTGTAGAGTTCCTGGTAACTGGTAGGTACTTAGGAAAAGGCAACTTTTGTTGTCACTGGTCCCTAAGAGACAGGTACTGTTTCCACCTCATCACGGGGTCAGGAGGCACTATAGCATAGTGGTTACAGCTTGCATTTAAGTGACACAAGCCTGGGTGTTGACTAATTATGTGACCTTGGGCAAGTCACCTGAGCCTTCTGTGACTTGGTTTCTCTCCTCTGTAAAATGAGAATAACAATGCCTCTCTCTTAGACCATCAATTCTGATATTGGAGCAAGTGCCCAATAAATGGTAGCTCCTTAATTCCTAATAACGATTATTCCAGAACTCTCCACCTCACAGGTTCTGGCACCAACTGCTCTGTATCCCAAAGAGCACACCATGTTCCCATGTCCTAAAAACAACCAGCCCTTCCTTGGCACGAGATGTTTTCGAATCTTCCTGCCTGCTGGAGCCTCCACCGCCTGTGAGGCTGGATGGATGCTGCCCTCTCCCCCACTCTCCAGAGGAGGAGTCTGGTGATGTGCCCAAGGTGACTCAGCTGGTCCTGGAAACTGGGTTTGAGTGGAGTTAAGAATTTCTCCAACCTCCTCCTGCCCCATAGGAAGTCCGCAAGTCAATGATTCAAAGTTGAAGGGAGTTACGTGTTCACTTGTTTACTCATTCATTAAATAAATATTTAGTGCCACTACTGGCCCCTACTATCTGCCAGGCACTGTTCAGGCTGCTAGGTCTACAAGGATTAGCCAATATGGCTTCTCTCTCACAGAGCTCACTGTCTAGTGGGAAACCGAGCCCAGAATCCAACTATCATGCCACCGAATGCATTTCTGCAGCTGAGGTGAATGTCCTGATGTCCTGTGACAGCAGTGTCAAAGGGCACCCCCAACATTCAGTCACTCCTTTACTTTGAGCCCCATGGATGTCTGGAGGACTCAGAGAGCAATCTCAATGCCACCTTGCCCATGTGGCTATAGGAGTACCCTCACTACCCAGGTCCCTCTTCTCTCGAGCATGTTCCCAGTCTTCTGAGCTGCTTCATTTTACAGATGAGAAAATAGAAGCGCCAAGAAATGACTTACGCAGGGCCACCCAGCAATAAAGTGAGGAGGCCAGGGCTGGTACCCAGGTGTCTGGCATCTCTCCAGGGCAAGATGCCTCTTAACCTCAGCACAGGAGATTGGTGAGCTCGGGGAAGGGGCTAGGGGCTGCAGTCAACGGTCTTCTTCCTGAGTTTCCTTATCTGTGCCCAAGAAAACCCCAGAAGCCTCTGCCAGGGATGCCATATCACTTTGCATCCCTTCTCCCACACCTTCTGCCCTTGAATGATTTGGTGATGCCACGGTAGGCTTTCTGATGTGGGCATAGAAATGCCACAGGGAAACGGTGAGTATCGTGTGCGGACTGAAGATAAGTGAAACACCCAATTCAGAAAGCACATCCCTCACTCAAGCATAAACATAAAATAGCTCAGAAATGGGGTAAAAACGCCTAAATTTGTGCTCCACTTAGGAAACATTACATGGGTCTGTCATGAAGAATGTGGTTTGGAAACCCGAATTCGATCTCATTGCCCCTGCCTTCCCATGTGTTTGGCACCCAGAGTTCTTAGCAGGCATTACCTGCCCTCTTCATGGTTACTGCATTCTTCACCGAGCTTCTACCTCTCGTCCCCCAAGAGGGACCTTTTTGTCTCTCTGCTTAGCACTTGGGGCTGAAGTGGCATTCTCAGAAGGGGTTTTTCCTCTCTGGGTGTGGTTTCCCAGCACTCACAACGGAAAGCCCACAGGTTACTCTGTCTGTGCCCCGCAGGCTGCTTACCTCAGCTTGCTGAGCAGATGCTAGCACGCTAGGTACAGAAGGGACTCTCCCACCAGGGGTACCCATTAATGCTGTTCTACCAAGTATTTCCAGCTCTCCACCTTCATGGCAGGATTTCTTTCTTGGTCCACTTGTGGTTGGGTAGAGCCATGTGACAAGTCTGGCTAATAAGATACAAGTGAGTCCAAGCATTTAATTGCCAGTGCAAGACCCTCTAGGGCTCTCTTTCTCTGTGCCATGGAGTACATTCAGGAAGGTGACTGCTCCATCAGCCTGGCTCCTTGAATGAGGCACACAGCCCCTGGCTGACCCAAGATGCTCATATTAATAAGAGTAAGAAAGAAATCTTTATTGGTTTGGCCCCTAAGATTTAGGGGTTATTTGTTACTGCAGCATAACCTACTCCATCCTGATTGATACACTGCGCATCTCACACAAAGCAGGATATTCTCTAGATATTGGTCTAGCTCTTCCCTATAAAATCTTTACTCTCCTCATCAATGAGAGCCCTCAAGAAGAAAGTGAAGTGGAGGCAAGAACGCTTCTTCAATGTCCTGGAGAAATTTTTTTCTCCTTAAGTCCCAAAGACGGGTGAACGTTCAGCCAAATTTGAAAGGAGTGAAAAGGAAGTTCAGAGTGTTGTTCTGGGTGGTCTCCCTTTCCAGTGAAATAGGATGCTAGCTCACTGGATAAGAGCAAGTGAGGCTAGCAGCTTGAGAGCCCCCCAGGTGAGGAGCAGATGCCATGAGCACTGGGAGACACTAACCAGGAATGAGGACACAAGGTGCCAAGCAGCATGGCAACCCTGCTGGGGTTGTACCCGAGCCAGCCACATGGTCCCATTCACCAGCCCAGGGACAGTGGCAGAGATGGCAACTCGCTAGATTCATCTGCAGCTAGGGACTGACTGGTCAGGATGGTGGCCAAGAAAGACAAGGAACGGGATGTGGTTCAACACAACGATGGACACGTGATTTAACTGTCCCATGGGAGGGAAGCAGGCAGAGCTTACAGCATCCCTGTAAAGCAGATTCTATTATTATCCCCGATTTACGGAGAAGGAAACCGAGGTTCAGAGAGGTGATATCTCTTGCCCAAGCTCAGACAGCTGAGGATCAGAGTCAGAACTAAGCCAAGTCTAGCTCGCACAAAAGCTTAGCCATTACATGGTACCCCTTCAGCCGGAGCCAGCTGCCTCTTTAGTTCTACCTTTAATTACTGTCATCTATGTCCACGTCTATCTATATCTATATCTATTTCTGTATCTATAGCTATATTTATATCATCTCCTATTCCAGACTGTGAACTCCCGAAGAGCAGGAATCTGTACCTTATGTAGTAATAATCATAACAATAATCATAGCAAATGCTACTATTTATTGAATGCTTACAACATGCCAGGCCGTGTTCTAAGCACTTTCGCCTCTTTATTCAATTCTCACTAAACTCTGTGAAGTAGGCACCAGAACCACCTCCATTTTACGGATGAGGAAACATCTCAGTTTGAGCGGAAATTCAATTCCTAATATTAATATTTTAATAATGATACTTCAGTATGAGGCATTTCCTCTATAGTCCTATTTACTTTTTACATTGTAGAACATTCTCAGAAGGGATCTACAGGCCCCTCAGAGGCCCAAGGCGTTCATGGCACAAGAAAGGTTAAGGACCGCTGTGGAGGCAGGTGCCAGGAATCGAGAGGCAGGACTGTGTCCTGATCCATCCCACAGAACCCAGAGTTCCTGGCTGGTAGGGTGAGGGACCCCATACCATCTTCAAGCAAGAGTGGGGAGTGACTACTTTAGCCCACCCACACGTCATAAATACATATATATCATAAATACTTTCATTTCAGCAGTGCGAGCCCATTCATCATCATAACAAGACACTTGTTTCCCTAATTAAAAAAGAGCTTTAAGCATCCAGTGTGCTCACTAGAAAAGCATTAGCTGTCGGTCACAAGTTGGGATAAGAGGAGGGCTTGCAGCAGCTGCCTGTGGCTATCCCGCTGCCTGACCCCAGCCCCAGGTTATGCATCCTCGAGAGCAGACTGGCTGACCCTCCCCACTAGACTTGCTTTCTTAACACCTGCGCCCTGGCTCAGTCTATGTTGCACTAGCATAACACCGCATACCGTATATGCTGAAGTTTTAGAACGTAAATTCTGGTGTCCAAACAGGTCCGCTGAATCACAAACCAGGCAGAGCTCTCTGGATTTCAGAAAACCTGGGTTACTGTAGGCTCAGGAATAAGGCAGCCGAGGCCGGTGCTCCCTGCCCAGACCAGGCAGCTGCCCTCCTGCCAGCTGGCAGATGCCCAGGGCTGAGCCTCAGGACACCTGGGTGCCAGTCCTGACACTGCCCTGATGGCGTATATGACCTTCCGTAAGTTGCTGACTCTATTTAGGCCTCAGTTTTCTCATCCTCCAAATATGGGGGCTGTACTAGATTCAAGTCCAGTCAATACACAATCGCAAAGCACCCACTGTGTGCCTGGCACTGTGGGAAATGCAGAGATTACACAAGCTCCCTAAGGCCATGACATTCTAGTCAGGGATCCAGGTCTGGAAGCAATTAACTATTGTACATGACAGAAAGAAGTAAGGGTGAGTGGAGATAGAAGTCCCACGTTGTGACCTGGGGCCACAGAGGAAGGAGTAAGCCATCCAGCATGGGGCTGTGCAGCCAGCCTTCAAAGAGGAAGGGGCTACATTTGAACTGGGCCTCGAAGGGTGAGGAGGAGTTCCATGGGTGGGGAGGGGCATCCGGGGTCGAAGGACAAATATCTGCAAATGCAGGGAGGCTGGAATGGCAAGCATGCCACAGAGCCCAGTGTATACTGTGGAGCTGAGAGTTCCAATTCTGGTCTCCCCACAGCCACTGCTTGGGAGTGTGGAAGGAAGAGACCCATGACCTGTATTTTAAACAAGCTCCCTAAGTGATTCCAACATGCAGACAGTAGCTGCTGTGTGTTGAGAACAAAATGAATGAGAGGATATAAAAATGAACTTGACCTCAGGAAAGTCCCTTCCTCTCTCAAGATGTTTACCCTTCTGTAAAATAAAGGTGCAGCTTGGGGCCAGACTGTGGCCAAGTGGTTATGTTCGTATGCTCTCTGCTTTAGCAGCCTAGGGTTCGGAGGGTCAGATCCCGGGCATGGACCTCCACACAGCTCATCAGCCACACCGCAGTGGCACCCCACAAAGAACTAGAATGACCTACAACTCAGATATACAACTATGTGCTGGGGCTTTGGGGAGAAAATAAATAAATAAAGGTCCTGGGTCAGCCTGGTGGTTTTCAAACTGTGTTCCGGAGAACTGCAGAATCTCTCTCAAGTCCCTCAGAGACCACAGAGATGAGATGGGGAGGCGGAGAGAGCAGGACCCTGAGCCCCATCCACACCGTTTTAGATCATCTCTGCTTTTTTCTGCTTGCTAGTATGTGCTGCGCCTCTATCCACTATTTTGTTTCTAGTAAAGTTTCCTTGGCTACAAAGAACTTTTAAAACCACTGAATTGGATGATTCCCAAGAATCCCTAAGCAGATTTAAAAATTTCTTGAAGGCAGCAACCTATCTTTGTTGGGTATTTCTCAAACAAGTATGGATAGAGCATGAGGTCGTTTACCAGAAGCAAGTTACTTTATCGCTATAATTTAAAAGTCTTTGCTGTGGTCCAAAAATCAATGAGTAGAGGGGGAAAAATCTGGTATAGCAAAGCAATGGAATATTATGCAACCTTTAAAAGGTGATGTTTTTGAAGAATAGCTAATAAGATGGTAAAGTAAGTGAGAAAAGTCAGATACAAAATTGCACATAGACTGTGATCTCAACTATGGATCTTATACATCAAAATTACTGGACAAATATGGCAGCTCCTCAAAAAACTAAACAGAAATACCATATGACCCAGCAACCTTACTTCTAGGTATATACCCAAAAGAATTGGAAGCAAGGACTCAAAGAAATATTCGTACACCAACGTCTAAGCAGCATTATTCACAACAAGCAAAAAGGTAGAAACAACTCAAATGTCCATCGATAGATGGATGGATAAACAAAATGTGGTCTATACAACATACAACGGAATGTTATTCAGCCTTAACAAGGAATGAAATTCTGACACGCTTCAATGTGGATGAACCTTGAGGACATTATGCTAAATGAAATAAGCTGGACACAAAAGAACAAATATTATATGTTTCTACTTAGATGAGGTACCTAGAGTCGTCAAATGCACAGACAGAAAGTAGAACAGAGGTTACCAGGGGCTGGGGGCAGAAAGGAATGGGAAGGCCTTGCTTAACTGGCACAGAGTTTCTATTTGAGATGATGGAAGAGTTCTGGAGATGAACAATGGTGATGGTTGCACAGCAACGTGAATGTACTTAATGCTACTGAGTCATATACTCAAAAAGTGTTAAAATAGTAAAGTTTATGTTATATATATATTATCACCAAAAAATACTGGCCAGAACTACTGTCATGTGGTAACAGTGGTAAATTCTGTGCTATTTAATTAAATAGGTCTGATGGTTCTCTGACACTTTCCAGAAATGCATTGTTGTCTTTTATGTAAATGCAAGCAATACTTACTGTACTTACTTAGTAAAAGGAGCCAAGCTCAAGGATGCCAACTAAAGTGTACACCAAGCGCTCAGTCAAAATAAATGACAGGCACAGTGGTCCTCTTTTCTAAGAGTAGTTGTTCTCATCTATATTTAAATAAATTTCAAATAAAAATAGAACCAAAATAAATCCTGTAATGAGCCACCCAAGAAGCTGTCTGGCGTGGAACACTACAGAAAAGAGGGGAACAGCCAACGTTTTTTCAGGACATTAACTCCCTGCAGCTGGGAAAGCGACTTATCAGTGAATTTCTATCCCTTCTTCTTCTGGAAAACGTCCTTGTGTGGAAGGAATTCAGAATCCAGAAGAGACCCATCGTTTGTATTCACTGCAAATCCATTTCCTCCAGCACTCCCACCCCAGGTAACTGTTGAACAAATATTTCAAGAATATTGGTTTGAAGGGCAACCAATGCATCTGCCTGCCAGGGTGCCCTCCACCCCAGGCCACCTGGCTCCTGGTCCCTCTGCTCAGGGCTGGGTCAAGGGCAGACAGACAGGAACATAGGCTCCAGGATGAGGAGGAGGGGGTCTACTCCCAGAGTGGCCCCTCACTGGCTACGTGACCTCAACTAACCTTCAGTGTCCTTACCCAACCCAATGGGACGAACGGCACCTTGCAGGGTGGTAGTGAGGGTTAATGCTGCCGCCTGTGTAAAGTGTCAGACATACAGTAGGTGCCCATGAGCTTCCTCCTTTATTTCCTAGAAGTTCACTGTTCACGAGTCACTTGTGTCTGGGTGGGAGGTGGAGGGAAGTGGTACTAAATGTAGTTAACTCCGAGTGGCGGATTAAAGGATTACAATAAAACCATGGCATGGAGACAGGACCCCTCAGACCTGGGGTTCAGAGGCAGCCCTGGAGGAGCCTTGGAAGGGGGGCGGCCCAGCCTTGCCCTGGCTCTAGCTCCCACACTGACTGCTGAGCACAAAGCCCTTTTGCAGGAGTCTGTGTGAGATCCACAGAGCAGGAAGATGGGCTCCATTTTACAGATGAAGAAACAGAGGTTCCAGGAAGCTAACTGTCTTATTCAAGGAAATACCCATTTTTAGGATTTTCTAAAATTCCCTTGGCGTGCAGAGTGAGGGGGCTGGTCCCAGTAACCCCAGCTCTGCCACTAACTCTTTTTTCAGTTACTGGTTTACCTCCTGCCTCTTTCCTTTAAATAAGTTTTTTAAAAGGGAGGTGGGGAGAAGAAAGATGCTTTGAGATGCTAAACTGGATAGGTTTCCAATTTCTGGGCTTCAGTTTTTTCATCTATAAGATGAGGCACTTCCTACTTTGAGACCTTTGCACATGCCCTTCCCTCTGCCTGGGACGCCTTTCCCCACCACTCACGTCATCCACCTTGTCCCTTAGGTTTCAGCTACAACGTCACTTCCTAAGGGAAGTTTCCCCCACGTTGTTCTTATTCTCCTTTGTGGCATCCTGGTCTTTTGCTTTAGGGCGCCTACCACTATTTAGACACACACACGATTATTTCGTTAATATATGCCTCCCCACCAGATGGAAAACTCCTCGTTAACCAGCATCTGGCAGAGAGGTGGCATTCCACGGTGTTTGTTGTGTGCTGCTTCAACAAAACGAGTTCTCCTCAGGGCTCTGCCAGCAGTCAGTTCTATGATCTTAGAAGAAGCCCCCTCCTGTACCCCCACCTCCACCCAGGTCCCTGGTTCTCATCCGTGCGACACAGGGAGGTGGGCAGAGGCACCCATTTGATTTCTGCCAGCTCAGGTATTCTATGATTTTATCATCTTGAAAAAAATCAATCCAAACCAAAACCCAAACCCAAAACCATTGTGATTCCAGCGCGCTCTGTGAATAACAACAGGTTCTTACCTTCTGGAGACCTCAATTTCCCCATCCGCAAAATGAAGCATTTAGGCACAGTCCTCTGGGCTCTTTTCACCCCAGCCATCGTAATTCCCTTAGGGAAGGCTCCACCCTCCCCTTGTCCTTCACGAGCTGTTCCCCAGCCCAGCCACACAAACAGGAAATGGGGCATCCAGGAGCGGATGAGCAGCTCATTTCTCTGCAGCAAGGGTGAGCTGACTAGGAAACAAAGAGTTTCTGAACTTTCCAGCTAAAGCCAGTACTCCATGCCTAAGATCCTTCTCAAACAGTAAGGGCGGAGGACGCTGGTGGTCTGGGGCTGGGCCTCCCATGCCACCCCCACCTCGGTGTATTCACGGGGCGCCCCACAGCACAGAATTAGCAGATCGGCTGTCTGAGGATGTTACCTTGTGACTGTTCCTCTGATGCTTGACCAAGGTGGTAAAACCCCAAGACAGTACAGGACTCCTGGGCTCAGCCAGGCCCTGTGTGACCTTAGGGAAGCCCCACCCCTCTCTGGGCTGTACTTGGGGCTGTGCCAGCTCCCTGCTCTCCCTGATGTTTTCTTTCTGAAAGCAGTATGGTGCGCGATGAAGGGCACCATCTCCTTGCCCATGTCTGAGTCCCAAATCTCTCCCTTATCATGTGGCCCTGGGAAATTTCTTAATTTTTCTGAGTCTCAGCTTCCTTATTTGTAAAACTGGAGTTTCTGGATGATGAAAAGGCAGGCCTTCTGGGAAGCGCCTAGAACAGCGTCTGGAGTGAGTAAATGCCCGGTAGGCACGAGCCGTGATTGTTTTGACTCTGGTTTCTGCATCTGCCCTTTCCCAGATTGCCCATCTTTCGAATGGGCAGGCAGAACCCTGTTGGCCCTGCAGACCATGTCCCAGCCCCATTCCTCAGAGGAAGCAAATGTGAATCTCAGTTTGAGCCAAACACTGCAGGGAAAAGGAAACTGTAGAGGGAAAGGCAGAACATCCTCTGATGCTGACCCGATGCAGATGGATTTGGGCGTCAGCTGCTGCCCCAGGTTGCTGGGCACCAGGGAAGGGCTCTGGCTGCACCAGATTCAGTAGCGGCGGGAGGGTCCCCAGCCTATCCCCAGCTTGCCCTGGAGAAGACCACCTTTGGAGATGAGAGCAATGAGATGCAGCCGAAGATGCTGGGCCTGGGTTTATCTCTGTTCCTACCTCTGCCCTAAAGCTCGTGGGTAGAGAGGAGGCTGGACTCAATCGTCTCACCCTGAGAAGAAAGGAGAATGGATGACTGTCTGACAGGACTGTTGGTCTCTCACCTCCGGGGTCATGGAGGTGTGGGCGGCACCACCTCCCTCTACTTCTCACAGGAAGGGTCCAGAACCCCACCTCAGTGTTCTCACCTGTGAAGGGAGGAGACTCAAGTACCTACTCCTGCCAGCCTCTGTAACAAGGAAAGGAGCAGTGACAATGGCCCCCAGGGTAGTGGCTCTCAAACTGTGGCCTGCAGATGTTTCCTCCTGTTTGCTCTCTGCTTGCTGCCCCACGAGGAGGCATAGAAATGGACAGTAATTCATCTTTGCTGTATTTTACCAAAGTATCAGTCCACAGAGGATTAGAAATAAAGAAAGAAAAAACCACTAGTCTTCTATCACACTGTCCTAAGATGCAAAGAATGACGCAAGAGCGAGGGAGGGCCATCGTTCTGCCTCCTGGGGCTGCCCCTCCCTTTGGCTCGATGGGCTCTGTGTTCAAGGTGGAGTCACCGGGCCCTGTCTTGCTGGAATGACTCACCCAGGCAGATCTCCCTCCTTGACCCGAGAGCATTTCACCCAGGGGCCAATGCAACAGGCCTCGAAATGTCTGCTGCCACTGCACACAGTGGGCCCGGCACTCTCTCAGCACAGACCAGGAGGCTGGGCTGGGACCAGTTATGGACGCTTAGGGAAGCCACTTTACACTCAGCATTAAAAGGCTGTCCACAGAGGCAAAGAATAAAACCGACAGTCCTAAGAACTGGTGCACTAGCGTCCACCTGGAAGGTGCTCAGCTGAGAACCCTGCCGCATGTGCGGAAGGGATGTCTCTATCACGTAGAGAGAATTTTACAGCTGAAGGGAAACTTAGGGGTCTCTGCTCAAACCTTTTTCTTTTACAGATGAAGAAAGAAACCTTTTCTAAAGGAAAGAGGCCCCTCCTAGCAGAGGCAGGATTCGAACCCCCGAAGGCTCCTTGCCTTACCTCCATTCGTTCGCTCAATCCCTGGTTATTGAGGGCCCACCATGAGCACGCTGTGCTCTAAGCACTGGGGACTGGGCGGTGAACCAAAGAGGTGAATATTCTGTTCTCACAGACTTTCATTCTGGTTGGTGAATAAATGAAATTAATAATTACAGTTCACAAATAATTAATTAAGGACATAATTTCAGGTGGTGAAAAGGGTTTTAAGCAAATAAAAGACATTGACATGTTAGAGAGTGACTGGCGGCGGGCAGAAGGTCCTGTTGGGGGGCAAACTCTTTGTGCTGGCCTCTCTTTCGGGTCCCCAAGGACCTCCGAGGCCAGCAGCATGTTGGAGTTGGCTATGCTGGTCTGCAAGAGCCAATGGTTAAATTTTCAGGAATTTGGCAAGCAAATTGTTAACTACAGCCATTATTAAATTATATAAATTTACATTACGTTACATATATAATTACATTAAATTATATAAGCTTGCAACTAAAGGACTTCTATTCAGAACAAAGGTAATCATCAAAACTCATCACTTGCTGATTGTCTTACTACCTGTTCTACTCTTGAGGCTACTGACACCTATTGTACCAGACATAGCGGAAAATACCATATAACAGTATGCTCCCACTTCCACAAGTGGTAGCTTGAAACTGGTCATAGTGGAAATATTTAGACTATAGAAATTGGCAAATACCATATACCAGGGCTTTCATTTTTCAAAGGGTGAGTGATGAAAGAGTTATCATCAGCACACCACGGCCTCAGCTCTAATCCAGGCCTTCTGTGTTTGTGGGAGTCTGTGTTCTTCCAGCCAGGGGTTGGTGATGCACAGCCCAACTCTCCTGGGGATGCAGGGGAGGAAAAGTGGGGTCCAGTCACGTGGGCATGAACTTTCCTCTTCCTTTTTTAAGGCTTCCACCAGGAGGAAGCAAGTCTGAGATCTCTAAACTGATCTGTCTATTCCTGCAAAAGAACTCCTCTCTCAACACTATTTATCAAGGGTCTGCAAGATGGTGATTCATTCATTTAGTTGTTTGTTTATTTACTTTTGATAAATTAACTCCTATCATAACTATCCCAAGCAGGTAAAAATTTAAAGGAACCCTGCAGAGACTCTCTTTATAAATGTGTATGGTCACTTCTAAATTCCTCTAGATTCTCATATGTTGGGTTTCCTTCCTTCGAGAACATAACTGTTCTGATAACAGCTGAGTAAAGTGACGATCATTTCTACTTCTAATGATGACAACAGTAGCTGCCATTTAATAGTCCCACATGTCAGGCGCTAGATACTGATATTATCTCTAAAATCCATACCAACCCATTTTACACATGAGAATGCTGAGGTTCAGAGATTCAATAACTTGACCAAGGCCAGGCTGTCCCTCTGAGAGTTCCCAGAAGACTTTCCTCTCCTGCAGGTGTGGCCATGTGACCCTCCTCAGAGCTGCAGGATTTTGTGGCACCACAAGGCCCCCATCTCTGGTGGCTCAATGGCCTTTGTGGCTACTCAACTTAGTGGCCGGAACCCCCTCCCACCACTAGAGTAGAACAAACCAGATGCACCTGGAATGCAGGAGCGTGACCCAGGATGGCCCGTTAGCAGCTTTGCATCCTAAAGAAGTGACACTGAGTGAAATGTTAGAGCAGCTCCAGTGGTGACAAGAAGTAGCTAGAATTAGCTCCCGTGCAAGACCCTGTGTTGACTATTGCCTGACCTCTACTGATTCTAGCCAGCTTGTTTTTCCAGCCTCCCAAGGGAGGAAGAGGGTCTATGAGCAAGAAAAAAAATCCTTCCAGTGCACGCCTCTTCTGCCTCAGTGAGCTGAATCCCCATCTGTTGCTTGCAGCCATGATTTCCGACTGGTACAGCTTTTCATGTGCTATTCAATATCTCAGGCCCAAATATTTACTGCGTATTTTCATGCCAGGGAATGAATTCCTGAGCACTCAATTAAATTTTCACATAGGAATATTAATTCTTCCTTCCTTTGCCCAGCTCTGGCTAACATATGAAAATAGGATTTACTATACAAAATACCAGTTTAGAGACAACCATAGATTTAGTCAGCCGAGAGCAAACTTAGACCCAATCCTTGCTTCAGGAGCCATATCTTCCTTAAAGAAAACCCTGCCCCTGATTTGGAGAAGTGTCTTGGCTTTCCCACAGATGCTAAGCAAGCTCCTCTTGGGGACAGCTGGCTGGCCACTTGAGGACTCATGGTTTCCCTGAGGGAGAAGAGAGGAGGGCAGCTGCTCTGCACACAGACACTGCCAATTGCAACGTCACCCTCTGGGCAGCCGGCCCATTGCCCCAGGCTTGCTCCCTCCTGTGCATTCCTCTGTGCCCTTCCAGCCACCAAAGGTGGAGACATCCATCCTTCTTTCAAAGCCAAAACTTCTCATTCCTGCTCCTCTAGCACCTTGCTCTATTGGCCATCCCTTCCCTCTCCCGGACTGAATCCTTCCCGCGACCCTATATATCTCATTTGTCTTTTCCATGCTAAAATCCCCTCCTTTACCCTGTCTTCCTACAACGGCAGCTCAATCTCTCTCCTGACCTTCTCAAACAAGCTTCTTGAAAGAGTTGACTGTCCTCCCCATCTCCACTTCTCTCTCTCTCTCACCCATCAGCAGCCTAGCTTGCCTGCCTTCCACTCCACCCAAAACTGCTCTCAGTGTATTCCAGTAACCTCCAAATTGCCCAATGCATATTCCAGTCCTTATCTTCCTAAACTGCTCCACATCCCACATCATTAGCATAGAACTAAATTCTTTATCTCCCCCTCCACCTCCAACATTCCTTTTTACACATTCTGTCAGCTAGTGGCACCATCATTCATCCAGTGACCCATGACAGAAAGCTAAAATGAGATAATGAATTCTGTTCTGGACTTGTTAAGCTTACCGTGCCTTAGAGACTTCCAAGAAGAGATGCCCAATGGGCAGTTAAACATGAGGCCCCAAAACAGAGGTCTGAACTAGAGATAAAGATGATCGTTACAGAGGTAGCAGAATGAGTGAGCACGAATGAACCTGCCTAGTTTATAGAGTACAAGTCCTAGGTCTTTGAATCCCAGGTGGTACATAGAGAGCTCGCCTGAGCACAGAAATTTCTACTCCTAAGGTCACAATTCCCTCCACATTTGGTTCCTTCCTTCTCAAGTGCTGGCTCATAATGGCCTCCACACCACCATCTTATTCCACATTCTGCCCCTGCTCATGTCGTCTTCTCCAACAACTCTTAAAATTCCATCGTAAAAATAGGAGGTAGAAGGTACCGCTACCCAGTCACTAAAATGGCTAAAATCAAAAGACTGACAACACCAAATATTGTCAAGGATGTGGAATAATCATAAGTCTCGTATATTACTGTGGGAATGTAGAATGGTATACTGCAACAATTTCACTCCTAGGTAAAAAAAAAAAGTCCACAAAAGAATTCTACAAGAAATAATAGCCCAAACTGGAAATAAACCAAAAGTTCATCAACAGGAGAATAAACAAGCAAATTGTGACACATCCATACAATGGAATACTACTCAGCAATAAAAAAGAATAAACTACTCACATAAGCAACAATACAGATGAATTTAAAAAACACTATGTCGAGTGAAATAAGCCAGGCATGAAAGAGACATACAGTATGATTCTGTTTATGAGAAGTCCAAGAACAGGCAAAATTCATCAATGTGATAAAATCAGAAACCAGTCGCTTGGAAGAGCAGAAAGAAAATTAATCGGAAACGGGAACTTCTAGGATGATGCCAGTGTTTTATATCTCATTTTCGGTGGTGGTTATACAGGTGTAAACAACTGTCAAAACCTGTTGAACCAAACATTTAAGATCTGTGGGTTTTGTGGCATGTAAATTATACACTAATTAAAAATTAGAAAAATAAAATATTTTAAGTATCTATAAAATCAACCCTAAAATAAAAAGAAAATGCAAGGCAGAAAACACATTCATTTCAAATAAAATTATATTTATACTGTGGATGTACCAATATGAATGCCCAGTCCCTGACTTAACGCTGTCTCCTTTCAGCTGTTCTCCTCTCACCCTTGCCCCCAGCTTGATGACAACTGTCCATTAGCCATTTTCTAGCCATCATGAGAGATGATGTAATGGAAAGAGCACAAGCCTTAGAGCCAGGCAGAGCTGCGTTCAAATCCCAGCTGCGATTTAAGAGCTGAGTGCCCATGAGTGAGCTACTTGGCCTCTCTGAACCTTCATTCCTCAACTAGAAAATGGGTTAGTGATATCCACCCTACCCTGTTGGGCTGGGCTAAGAAAGGGGCAGTGTGCTGACCAGCTCCTGGGGAACCTAATTCTTTTTGACCTCAGCCTGTGAAACTAACTCATATCAGAGGGTCCCACGAAAGGCCTGGAAAAGCTCAGAGCATGAGGAGACTCACCAGCTTCTTCTCTCAGAAGGGTAAGGAGGTGGCCCTGGGGCCCTGGAGTTAGATCTAAGTGAGCTGGGGCTAAGAGCTGCAGAAATGTCTGCTCAGAGCCACCATGGCCAGGGTAGGGGGGTCTTGGCCTGTGACCTAGGATACAGGTGTCCTGGTAAGGTTCGGCTGCTAGAGGGTCTTGCCCAAATCACTTTGCACGCCTGACTCAGTTTCTCCACTGAAAATGATCAGATCAGCCTAGGTTTGAGGAATTGGATATCAAAAACAGTCTCTGGGGTTTCCCGATAAGTAGAAGAGATAAAGGCAGATCTGAACTGAAAGAAGGAGGGGAGGGTCAGAGCCCTGCCCCCAGGCTCCCCTCCCCCACCATGGTGGCCCCTGAGGCAGGATCCTGGGCCCCTCAGGGGCACAGTTTGAAATCTCCTGGACAAGGTAAACCTTAGGGACTCTTTCAGCTCTGCCTTCAGTCACTGACCACCTGTTACTTGTAACACTATCTGAGATCTGCACCTGCCCTCGCCCCCCCGCCCCCAATCTGGTAGAGGAGGCAAGGTGCTCAGAAATAAAACAAGAGAAAGCGCTTAGGGTAGCCAAGGTGGCACAAAAGTGCAACAGAATAACCATATCCTCTTCCGGCTGCACCCCCCCCACACACACACACACCCCCACACAAGCCCCTCCACACTTGGCATCTCCTTACCCTGAGCAGGATCCCTATTTCATAGTTGTGGAAACTGAGGCTCTGCCTGGGAATGTGTCTCCCAGCTAGGAGGCGGCCAGGCCAGGGCTCCCCGCCCCATCTCCTGCCTCCTGAGACACACCTATTTCCAGGTAAATGAAGGAGGCAAAGAGGACGGCTCAGGAGGCAGGAGGAGTGCAAAGGACCAGCAAAGCCACGCAAGCAATCGCCTGGGGCTGGGTTCCTTCCTGGGGGCGGAGGGGCGCTGACACCCTGCGCGCCTTCCCCCTCCCTCCCGCTGGCCAGCGAGATTAGGGAATCACAGGTCGCTCTGCTTTCTCTCCTCGCGCGCTGACATTTCTTCCCACTTTACTGTTTCTTGGACGCCTTTCAAGAGTTTGTGCAATCATGCTGTTTTTCTGCCATTTTCAAACACGGGTGGTGTCCTTTTCGAGTGGGAACGGGGTGGAGTGAAGAGTTGAGAGACACTTTCGCCTCCCATCACCCCAGTGCAGCAGGCCTTTTTGCCGCCAAAGTTACAGCGTCTGAAACTTTCCCCATGCCAGGTTTTTGGCTTGGTCCTCCGCTCTCCGAGCTCTGTGACCGCTCCCACTCTGTGCCCCTGCTCTCAGGGGTTCGTACGCCCCTCACTACACCCTCCCAGGCTCCTTCTTCCCAGAGGCATCCTGTTCCCATTTTGTCCTCAGGCGAGAGCCATTCCTCCGTCCTGCCCCACAGACGGGGACAGACCCCTCATTCCTTTTGAGACTTCCTTGCTGGGTCTTACCCCGTCCGCCCCCCCCCCTCCCCCCGCCCCCGAGCCTCCCGTCTCCTGCCCCCGCCCCACAGACCCCGAGGGGAGACCTCGGCCCGCAGCCTCAGGCCCGAGTCTGGAAGGCTGGGCAGAGGCAGTGACGGGGACAGGATGGGGACAGGGGCTGGGTCAGCTTTGAGCACAGATACAGCAACACGAACAAAAGCAGGGACACAGGCAGGGCAGCAACAGGGCAGGGCCGGGGTGATGGCCAGCTCCCCTGCCCCCCGCCATCCCTACCCCTCGCCCGCAGCCCCCGGGCCGGGGCCCCGCTCCTCGCGGCCTCCAGGGGTTCGGGCGGCGCCCCGCGGGACCCACCTGATCCGCAGAACCCGTGCGCGCTCGAGTCTGGACCGCGCCTCGGCTCCCGGCCCCGGCGGCGCCCTCGGCTGCCCGCACAGTGGCCGCGCCGCCTCCGCCCGAGCCCGGCGGTGCGTGCCGGGGCGGGGGTGCCGCTGCGCTCCCGCCGGCCGGCCGCCGGGCGCTCCTCCGGGGCAGCGGGCAGCGCGAGCGGGCACGGGCGCCAGGGAGCCGGCGAGCGCTCGACAGCCGGTGGCGCGCTCCCCGCTCTGCGCGGCCGGCGGGTGTTTGTGCAAAGGCGGTCCCGCCCCGGACACAGCCAGCGGGGAGGCCGGCCCGCGGGTGCGTGAGCGCGGGTGCGTGTGTGTGTGTGTGTGTCTGGTGGCGCGGAGGCGGACGGGATGTTTGTTTCATTTTCACTGAGGCAGAAAAAAGCCTGAAAGCAGCAAAAAAGAAAAGAAAATCCCTGGTGAGGGTAACTGGGCCTCTTTGCCTTCTCGGGCCTGCACGTGGTGGGGGTGGGGATGGGGGGGACCCGGAGCGTTGGAGGGTGGGGTGCGGTCTGTCACCCTGTACTGCAGGGAGGGGCCTCTGTGCCCTGGCGCACCGCCAGACACTCAGGAAGCGGAGAGCCTGGGAGGTCTTGATCCACCATTTGTTTCCTGGGGAAGGAAGACGCAGATGTAGACAGCGACCAGCCGGCGGGCTCCAGCCGCTCTGCCCCCAGCCCCGAAGTCCTGAGCTCCGGAAGTGAGGAGCTGGTCCCTGGGCACCTAGCGTGGGTCTTGCCCGTGCTTGTTCACAGACTTTGTGATCTTTGAGCCCGGAGTTTCTCAAACCGGATAACACACACCCCCTGGGGTTCCCTACTAAAATTCTTTAGAAGGGAACAACAACAACAAAAAAATCTGTTTCAGAGTTTGTGCTCCTGTGCCCAGGAGTTCGCTTCTGGTGAGCACATCCGGCTGCCCTCACTTAGCCTGTCCTACTCTGGTAACAACAGTCATGGCACTGCCACCCTTGGGCACAGGACCATCTATTTTGTCCGTGGAAATAAAATTTCCTTCTGCCAGGATCATTTGCCCTTGAATGTCAATTTCAGAGACTTAGAGATTAGCTTCTTAAGTATCTTAATGCATTGGAACTGTAATTTGACACCATGAAAATGGCACAGAACGCGGACCTGATATATAATTTTGTTTCTTGTGAGCAAGAAAAGAACAGAGGCCTGACTGAATACTTGAAGGATGCCCAGAGGCTGCAGGGCCGGCCAGGTGATGTTTGGAGCCTGGGAGAAGGAAGTTTTCCTGTGGGTCTAGTGGAATAAAGTGGTGGGAGCATTGAATCATCAGCCCCACACAGCCGCTCAGGAATGAGGAGGTCCATGGCAATGAGCACAATGGGGCCTTTGCTAGAACATAAATTGCGCCATTATTGTCTTGATGAACACACTTGTAGTCGTTCATGAGTAGTATTACAGTAAATACACAATGAGCAATGTTATTCTAAGCACATTATTTCCCATTTTTCATTATTGCATTGGAGAATGCGCTGTCTAAATTGCTGGGCCCATCTAACTGGATTATAAAGGAGTTTTGGTTGGTTGGTTGTTTTTTTTTAAGAAAACAATGACTGTAACTCTGACAATGGCTCAAGTGATGGCTGATCATGATCAAATCAGAAGATGCTGACACAGGAAACGGAAAACATGTAAACACATTACTCTGCTACCATTAAACCCGATGTCAGAGGTTTGAATTCAGCAACACGTCATCAGTCGCATTAATTTAATGTTGTTCATTTGATTTTATTGGGTTTGTGGTTGCATTTGTATTTACTTAGAAGATTTGTTTTGGTTTTATGGGTAGTTTATAGAGCTATGAGCGTGAGGAGTTCTTGCTTAATTTTAGGTTTATACCTATTTCAGTAGCAATAAAGTAAAAATAATTTAAGTCAGTACTGTGGGCCTGGAAGTTTTTTGGTTTTGCTTTCTTTAGTTCTCAAAATCTAACTAGCAATTCTATTGAATGAATGTCTCAGCTGGAAAACACCTTAAAGATTGTATATGTAAGATTGTGGGTCAGAAGTTCTAGATTTAAGGCCTTATATGAGTCATTCTTCCTCTTTGAGATTCATATGCAAAATGAGGATAAGATGACTAGCTCATGGGAGAGGTCGAATAAAAAGAGAGATAACTATTAATGAGAGGGCTTTGGAGCCTACAAGACCAAGGCAGGAGTGTAAGGCTGAATATTCATGGAGAGGCAGGGCAGGGCCAGTCAACACAGGCAACTCAGGCTGCTTTCCAGGCTTTGCTCCAAGTGCTTCACACACACCTGAGCTCATTTAATCCTTAGCATGCCCTGTCACATACCCATTTTCCAGGTCAGAAGGCTGGGGCACAGGCCAGTGGAGTAACTTTGTTCACCATCTCTCTAGGTATGGCCAAAGTGCTTCCGGGCCAGAACACCTTCCTTCCTATACTCTTTCATTCTTTTAGCAAGTATTTATTGGCACCCTCCTATCTGTCAGCCCCTGTTCCTCAAGCTGAGGACACCAAGGCAAACAAGCAAGACAGCATCATAGCCCTGAGGGAGTCTGCAGCCCAGATATGAAACCATGGACCAGCCAATTAATTATTTCAGGACAATGTGATCAGGGCTCTGAGGGAGAAAGACAGGGCGAAGAGGACCCTGAGACTGGAAGAAGGAGGAGTTCCTCGGTCAAGAGTTGAGGGAGAGTGACCCAAGCAGAGTCACGTGCATAAGTCTCGAGGTAGAAGGAAAAGGACCCATGTGTCTGCTGGAAAGCTTCAACATCATCAAGATAGCACTTCTCCTCAAATCAACCGATCAATTCAAAACAAAACCCAATGGAGTTTTTGTGCACTTGATGAGCTGCTCCTAAAATTCATATAGAAGGGCAAAGGGTCAAATTTAATCAAGAAGGTTTTGACAAAGCAGGAAGGGGAGAGTTGGACACTTGTTCCACCAGATATTGAGACGTCCCGTGAAGCTCTAACAATGAATGCAGGGTAGTGTTGGTGCCGGCATGGATTGTTAGGCCAAGGGAACAGAATAAGGAGCCTAGAAAGAGACCACACACGTGTGGAAACTGAGTGTCAGGCAGAGGTGGAACTGCAGATCATTCGGGGAAAGAACAGACTATTCAAAGACTTGCTAGACCCAAAAGAATTGAAAACAAGTGTGCAAACAAAAACTTATACAGGAATGATCCTAGCATCGCTATGTGCAATAGTGAAAAAGTAGAAACAACCCACATGTCCATCAACGATGAATGGGTGAACAAAATGTGGTACATCCATACAATGGAATATTATTTGATATAAAAAGGAATAAAATACTGATTTATGCTACAACATGGATGAACCTTGGAAATGTTATGCTAAGTGAAAGAAACCAGACACAAAAGGCCATATATTGCATGATTCAATTTATATAAAATATCCAAAATAAGCAAACTCATCGAGACGGAAAACAGCAAAGTGCTTGCCAGCGGATGGGGGAGGGGAATGGGATTGTTGTTTAATGGATACACGGTTTCCTTTTGGGGTGATGAGTAATGCTCTGAAACCAGACAGTGGTGATGGTTGCACGACACTGTGAATGTAACAAATGCCACTGACCCATGCACTTAAAAACAGCTTAAGTGTTTTAAATGTGAATTTTGTGTTCTATGAATTTTACCCCAGTTTTAAAAAGTGTTTCTGGGCAATTGGCTATCCATCCAAAAAGTAAAATAAAATTAGATTCCACACATCCACCCCACATCATAGATGGGTAAACGACCTAAAGGAAGAGAGCAACTTTAAACTTTTAGAGAAAAATATCATTATTACCTCAGAAGAGGTGAGGGTTTAGTTAAACACACAAAACACAGCACTGACCATAAAGAAAAACATGGATAAATTTGACTACATCAGAAGGCAAAACGAACAGGGAAGATATCACAACAAATTAATTGACCAACCAGGGAGCGGGAGAAGATGTCTGCAGCTTAGATAACTAAGAGAGGATTGGTTGTATAAGGAACTCTAGCAAATAAACAGGAAATCCAGAATATACAACGAATTCCTGCAAATAATTATTTGCAGGAAATATTATTCTTCCGTTTTCACACCTGACTAAACTCCTAGATGAAATGTCCCTGCGTCAAGGTTCCAGTATGCCCGTTTCAGGGCACTTATAACTTATAACCCTGTGGACATAACTTTTTGTTTAGCAGCAT
This sequence comes from Equus quagga, assembly GCF_021613505.1. Lineage (NCBI taxonomy): Eukaryota > Metazoa > Chordata > Mammalia > Perissodactyla > Equidae > Equus > Equus quagga. Next base: position 82,922,326 of record NC_060267.1, read on the forward strand.
GCCCTGTAAGTCAATGGCCACATCTGTCCTGTCACGTCCCCAGCACATCCCTGGCACACAAGTGACATGCAATGTCTGTATGTTGACCAAATGGAGCAAAGGGTGTATCGATGGCTAAAGAACATGTAATGAGGTTCTTAATCTGCCTGCCTCATCTAGACGGTGAGCCAGCCTCCATCCTCTGGCCCCAACCTCCTCTCTGATCGAGGTCCCTTCTTCAAATCCTCCCTTGTCAGAAACACCGAGGCGAGGTGACCTCTGGCAGGCAGGGTTTGGAATGCGAATCCAGACGGCTCTTGGCAGGGAAAATTGCCTCCTTAAGGCCTTGGTGGGGAAGAGAAATGTCAACAAGGGTGGGCGAGGGGGGAGGGGGGGTGGCAACGGCAAGGTTCCCAGACTTTGATGAGCCTTTCCCACAGAAATACCAGATGACAGAAATGTGAAACTTTCCCAGAACTAGAAAAACACACAGCCCGGGAGCCCCGGGAGATGGCTAGTGGAAGCCCTCAATGTATGGATGAGGAAATGAGCTTCAGATGGGGAAGTGACTTCTTCAAAATCACCATCGAGGAATTTCCAGAGCTGGGTTTCATTCCCAGCTCTGTCACGTGCTCCTCAGCCCAACACAAGTGGAGAAACTCCCAGATCCAGAGGGGAAGGTATTTTAAAGTAGCGACCGGAAGTGGTAGAGTTAGTCAGGAAAGGCGGAAGGTGGATGTATGAGCTGAGTCTTGGAGGAAGTGGGGAGGAGAAGAGAGCAGCAGGAGGAGGGAGGGTTGGAGGTAACAGGTAGGGAGAGCTGCATGTGCAAAGGCACAGGGGAGCTGACAAGCAAGGGCCACACAGCAGGACGCTGGGCAATCAGCCCCAGGGCTCCAGGGGCCAAGCTGAGAGTCATAGCAGAGAAGATTTGAAGGGGAAGACCAGGGATTCACATTTTATCCTTTCCGCAGAAGGGAGCTTCCAGAGGATCCCCAGGAGGCAGGGTGGCCCGATGGAGGTTGTGTCTGAAGAGATGACTCCCAGCCCTTCGATCACGGTCACTAGGGAAACATGAAGTTGAGAGGGAAGGAAATAAGGAAGGGAGAGAGTGCGAGGAAGGAAGACAGGAAGGATGGAAGGAAGAGAGGGAGCAAGGGAGAGAGGGAGAGGGAGGAAGGAAGGAAGGGAGGGAGGGAGGAAGGAAGGGAGGGAGGGAGGGAGGAAGGGAGGAAGGGAGGAAGAAAGGGAGGGAGGAAGGGAGGGAGGGAGGAAGGGAGGGAGGAAGGGAGGGAGGAAGGGAGGGAGGAAGGGAGGGAGGAAGGGAGGGAGGGAGGGAGGGAGGGAGGGAGGGAGGGAGGGAGGGAGGAAGGGAGGGAGGAAGGGAGGGAGGGAGGGAGGAAGGAAGAGAGGGAAGGGAGGGAGGGAGGAAGGGAGGAAGAGAGGGAAGGAGGGAGGGAGGAGGGGAGGAGGGAGGAAGGAAGTGAGGAGAAAGGAAGGAAAGGCTTTCTGACTTGGGACTGGCGTCAGATAATTGCTTTTCTTCCAGCTTGACAATAAATAAGATGGGAGGAATTGACAAGCCCAGGAGACAAAAAGCTGCCTTGGCTCCTTAGAGGCTCATCAACTTCTCTTTTATTGAACCAAGGAAATGCTGTTAAAAATCTTCATTTCCAGGGGAGGAAATATCCTATCTTTTTACTTGGTTTTGTACTTGGAAGTCATTTGTTTTCTTATGATAATAAATCCCACCTCTGGCATTTACATATATCTAATTTTAAAAGGCAGAAATAGGGAGAGAGCCAAGTATTTTAATGCTCTTGGATTCACTTTTTAAAATCGTCAGTGCCGCCAGGGCCAAAGAATTCTGGCAGCTGAAATAAAATTTTACCTACGCAACCAAAACTTAGAAAGTTACATTCCTCCAATTTTAAAAGTGTGCTCCTTCCAAAATCTTTAAAAAAAGGTCATAGAGATAATCTGCTTGCATGGAGGAGAGGGGTGGGTGGGAAAGTTTCCCTGTAAACGCTTTTATAATTGGATTGTTGTTCTTTAAAAATGTCTTATCTATTTTTAAAATTAAGTACAGAAATAAAATAAAAACACAACTAAAAAAAGCCAACGTACTGGGTCTTCTCAAAAGTTCATATGCTGTTTTCTTGGCAAGAGAAATAAAATTTGTCATAGAAGAAGCCTGGGGTCAACCTGTGTAAAGGGGGTCTAAAATAAAATAAGACGCCAAATAAATGTGAGCTCCCACCATCAGTTACATAAAGAGATTCTCTGAATTCTTCAGTCACTAAACCCAGCAGGAATATGCCCCCCTACACACACACATCATGCTTTCTCTCTGCACCTGGTTACCCTCTCCTCACCCTGCAGATCTCAGCCCACACACAACTGGTTTCCTGGTCCCTCACCCACTCTTCCCTGCTTCCTGGCCTCCTTGGTGCTGTCTCTCAACCAGGTCAAGCACAGTCCAAACCTGGGCCTTTGCACCTGCCATTCCCTCTGCCTGAGATGCTTCCCCCACCCAGTCACTCCTCTACTTATTGTAAGTAGGTACTTCTCAGATGATTTTTATTAAAAACAAAACAAAACAAAAAGTCTTCTTTAACTAAGTCTATTAAAATCTGTTTCCATTAGTCCTGACTTCTCAGCTACGGAGCTGTCAATAATGCATGTGCTGCGAGCCTGGTTCATTTTTTTCTGCTTCGTAACCCTGTGGGGAGGTCCGTGCCTGGAGGCTCTGCGCCTGGGTCTGTATGCGCCCCATTCGGCAGCTTCATAGTTCCCCCCAAACCCCAGGGCTTCACCTTGTATTTTACCACCCCTCGTGCCCCCAGGCTCACACACCTGACTCCCTGGAGGTGTCCCACCAGAAAGCACCACGCCCCCTCATTTCTGGATGCAAAAGTCCCAGCCTGGAGGACCCCGAGTTATCAGTGGCAGTCCTAGTAAAGAGAGAAAGTCCTGAGTCTAAGAAAGCTGGGTCCCCATCTTGGCTTGACCATTACTAGCTGGGCTCTTTGGGCAAAATGCTCAGAACCTCAGTCTCTTTATTAGTATAAAGAGGAATCCTTCCTTGCAGGATCCAACAAGATGTGGTATGTGAGGCACCTGGCAGTAGATGATGGCTATGATTATTATCAGGACACTGAGGAATGGATCTCAAACGGCGGAATGTCAGGAATTGAGAAACGCAATTGGGAAGATATAGGGGGTGGATGAACATCTTCAACTATCTCAAATCATAACTCAGGGCAACAACCAACTTCTGGTACCCAAGAATCCAGTCCTGCGCCTCTCTTTGCACAGAAGGTGGGGGGACAGTCTCCATTTTGAATGCTCACTCTGGCACCCTGTACATTGCACATGCTAGGGTCCTGGACAAAAAATGAACTGCTGCCTTGACCACGGATCACTTCTAGAGGACGTCAATGCTTTTGTCCATCATATAGGTGACTATAACTATGCTTTTTACCTTCTGTAAAGTGGGCACAATTCATTGAGCACCTACTATGTGCCAGACTCGATGCCTGGGATACAAGTTCACACACCATGTGCAGAGTGTGGGCAATCTGCAAGTTGACAGCATATTGACCTCTTTCTGCAGCCCTTGGGCCCAGTCTCTCTTCTAGGACAGGAGAACCAGCACTACCTGAGCCCCTACTGAGTGCCCAACTTTATGCTATAAGTTTGGCAAGTAACGTTTCGTGTTAATTCTCTGACTGACTCCAGCTCCTAAGTCCAACCAAGCAAAACTTAGCCACATCTTCTTCTGTCTTGGAGAGCCCTGGCTTGATTGAATGTCAGCATAGGAGCTCTCTCTGGAAGGGACTCTGCCACATCTTGCTGTGTGACCTGAGCAAGTCCCTTCCCGTGGGCTCCAGATGCCCTATCTGTACAGTGATCAAGCAGGATGGAAGGGTCTCCCCAGGCCCTCTCTGCTCTGGCATCCTGCCTATGGGGCATCTATGAGTCAGGGTGTTATTATCTGTTATGTGATCTTGAGCTAGTGATGTCACCTCTCTCTGCCTCAGCTACCTCATCTGAAAAATGAGGATAATGGTTAACTAAGAGTTTAGAACAGAGCCTGGCATGAAGTAGGCACTATATGTGACTCATACCTTCATCACCACCCCAATACCACCATCATTACTATCATCACCGCTACAGCCACCATAATCATCATTATCATCACCATCACGGTCATCATCACCATCACCACCATCACCATCACCATTATCATTGCCATCATCATCATCACCATCACCACCACCATCACCACCAACACCACCATTATCATCACCATCACCACTACTACTACCACCATCTTCATCATCCAGCCCCCTTGGGCTGTGGGTTGATGTGGCTGGTGTGGGGAAGATTGCCCAGAACAGGACAGATAGATGCCTGGGGACAAGCCCTTAATCAAGCAAATTTCTACCTCTTCCCTCAGCTTTAATCCTTTCTTCCTAAAGTGAAAGGATTGGCCCTGATAGTTGGGGCAAGGAGGGTACCTTGTGACCAAAGACCAGACCCTTTCCTTGTCCCTCTAGCTTGCCAATCAAATTCTTCAAACTTTGGGTTCCAGAACAGATTTCACTCTTTTTTTCCAGGAGGTCATTAGTGTCTGGCCCCACCCTCAGTTAAAAGCAGTCAGATTAATATGAACAAAAAGAAAAAAGGTTGGAACAATGCAAGGCAAGAAAGAAGTCCAGGCCAACGGGATTTCAAGTTGAATTTCTTATAAATGTGTCAATGCAAATAATCCATAATCACTCTATAAATCAAAATTGGGGTGGGTTTATTATGAGCCAGGTTTGCTGACTACAGCCCAGGGCCTTCCATCCCCAAGGAAGCAAGGGCACCAAAGAAATGGGGTGTACAGAGTGGTTATATGCCATCTTGGAACAAAGAGCGTACATCACATATAACAGGAATATCTCTTTTACTGCTGTCACAAGATGCTTAGCTGGCACAGCAGGTCAGTGGTCATAAGATGAGCACAGCAGGTTGGTAATTAATCCTTAGTTCCCAGGAAGAGATGCTTATCCTCAAAGAAATGCTGATATGGGGGAACGTTACATCCCTATCTTTAAGGGGATCATTCTAGTCTTTGGGACATAGTAAACGCTTAAAGCAGATGTACAATGCATTCTCGACAGGCCACATCAGTCCCTTTTGGAAAGACAAAGTCAGGCTGATTTAGTTTTACACTCAATGGTTTCCTCATATACTCCAATATATCCTTTGCTTTTCATTTATTTACCAAATGTAACTCAGCATTGTAGCCACCCATCCCCTGAGAAAGATAGGAGACAGACAGGAGACAAGAGAAGAGGAGACAATAACAGGGAGGGGAGAGCAAGAAAAAGAGAAAGGATGTGGGAGGGGCCTGCAGGAAAAGGACCAAGGCAAGTGCTCTCTAGAAATGACATCCCTCCATCATCTTCGCTGACTGGGAAGTCAAGCTCTGTGTGGTCAATTATGTCTCAATAAAGCTGGGAAAAAATCCAAACTGGGTGTGTGCCTGGAGGGCAATTGTGTGTATTTGTTGTCTCCATGTGTGTGAGTGTGTGGGTTGTGTCTGTGTCTTTGTGATTGTGTGTATGCTTGCGTGTGCATCCATGTATGTAGGGAGATGTTTGAATGCATGTCTGTGTGTCCAAGTGTCTGCATGGCATGTCTAGACAGCTCCTGGCACATGTTAGGCACTCCATCAACATCTGATAATTGAATATGTATGAGAGCATATGTCCCCATGCCTGAGCGAATCTGTACAGTTATGCACATATGCGGTTGTGTGTGCATTCCTGTATCTTCAGCTGAATGTACCTGTTTGTGCCTTGTGGCGAGGGTGAGGCCCGGGTGCATACTGGTTTCTGGAGGTGTGTTGTAAATGTGTGTTCGCACCCATAGGTGTTGGGTGCATATGAAATGTGAGTGCACATTTCAGTGTGTGCGGCTTTGTGGTTGAGCATGAGGGAGAGGGCGCTTGTGTGCATTTGTGAGCTTGTCTGCAAGAGTGGCACAGGAGCGCCCCTTTGGGTGTGTGCTGTGAGGGTGTGTGCATGCACACGTGCCTGCATGTATGCTGTGAAGACATGGGCACCTGGGCACCTGCATGTGCGGGGATCCTGGCAGCCCTGGGTTTGTTTCCTATCCCCGAGTCGGGAAATGCTGTGGTTTGTAGGACTGGTCAGTTCCCCTTTCACTTCGATGGGGGCCATCAGGGCCCCGCCAGCCTCTCAGCAGTTCTCACCCTCCCCACCCCCATCCCCACTTATGTCTGCTTTCTTTGTGGGAACCAGAGGTGTGAGTTCTCAAGAGCTCAATTAAAACTGGTCGACCTGCCCTGACACTGAGGGTCTGGAGGAAAACTCCATGACTCCGGCCTCAAGGAGGGAACCCTGTTCTGCTCCCCTCCCACGGTGCTCCCAGCTCCCCTGCTGGGTGAACCTCGGCACCTGCAGCAGGAATGGACAGGGCATGAGAGACAGTCAGGTGTCCCCGAGGGCTGTGGGTTGGGGGGAGCTAGACTTGTGTAGGGAGGACAGAGAAGGCTTTCCTGGGCACGCGATGGCGGAGCTGGCTTCTGAAGGATGAGTGGGAAGTCACAAGGGGATGAGAGAGAGAAAAGCGTTAAGGAAAGAAGCAACAGAAAGTGCGAAGGCCTGTGGTAGGCAGCAAAGACGGACGGCACATATGTGGCACTCAAAGGAAGCTGATGAGGTGGGTTAGAAGACAGCCATGGGGACAGCAAGGTGGGATATGGCCGGGAGGTAGGAGGGGACCCAAATTTACTGCGACCCTGAGCGCAGTGGAGGCCTGAGGCTTTGGGGCAGGGCTCTCCTCATTCAGATTATCAGTCTCATCTTCCAACTCTTCTCATGCGAAATGAATGTCTACCTGGTTGCGACATCCTCTTTCCCACTGGGATTCCTCTGCATGCTCCAGCAGTCCCCCTACATGCTTTCCTCACCATCCCTAAGTGACTCAGAATGTAGGCATTTTAGGATCTCAAAGAGACACACCTAGAAATGACTGCTGGCACCTTACGCTGCATCAACATCCTGGGTCTCACCCACAGCCTAAAGGTGACCACGTGGCACAGGGCCCTGGAACAGACAGACACGTCTGAGAGTGAAGAGGACCCAGCTGAAAAGCCTGGGGTTCCCCTCTTGGGCACCCTGCCTGTCTCCCCACTCCCTACAAACAAAAATACCTCCTTCAGACCTGGGTTTTAATTCACCAGCCACGTGGCCCGCACTGGCCCTGCTCTAGGGTGTCTGGTCTCTGAGCAGGAGGAAGGGGACATAGCTGCTGAGGTTGCAGGGGAAGGCGGCCCTTTGGAAGCAAATGGGTCTGTGGAGCGCTCACCAGGAAAACCCCTACACGGCTCCACCTGCCCTGCTTGCTCCCAGTCCTCGCCTCCTGCCTTCCCACGGCCCAGGTGTGGAACGCAGACTCCTGGGCCACAGAGAGTGAACCCACCCATGTCTGCAGGGGAGCCCAGGAACTTGCATTGCAAGAAGATGTGGAAGCAGAATACTGGCCCCCCAAAGACATCCAGGCCCCAATCCCCAGAGCCTGTGAATATGTTACATTACACGGCAAAGCGAATTGAAGTGTTGGATGGAGTTAATGTTGCTAAACAGCTGACCTTAAACGTAAAATTTTAAAAGCTGGATTATCTGAATGAACCCAAGACAGGAGTCTTTAAAAGTGGAAGATGGAGGGAGGCAGAAGAGGAGTTCAAGAAGGAGGCAGAGGTTGGGGTGATGCAAGGCAAGGGCTCAACCCCTCATCACTGGCTTTGAGGATGAAAAGAGACCACAAGCCAAGGGATGCCGGCAGCCTCTAGAACTGGAATCAGCAAAGAAACAGCCTTTCTGCTAGGGTCTCTGAAAAGAACAAAGCCCTACTGACACCTTGGTTTTAGCCCCGTGAGCCCCAAGTCAGACTTCGGACCTCAGAGTGAGAAGATAATGAATGTGTGTGTTTTAAGTCACTAAGTGTCTGATAATTGTTTCAGCACAGAAGGAAACTAACGCACAAGGGCTTGGATAATTCTGGTGCAGTGGTCAGGAAAGTGCAGGCCCCCTGTCCAGCCCAGCCCCCGCTGTAGGACAGTGTGCCTCTAGCCCAAGCAGAGGCAGGACTGGGGAAAGAGGCGTCTGGTTTTGAAAAGACATTGCTCAGGGGGCCCTGAATGGACGTAGGCATGTTCCAGGAGTGCTTGCAGTCTGTTCGCGCACTGTCCACATCAGTGAGTGCTGGTGAGCGTTGATCGTCGCGTTGCCCTGAAGATTTGAGGAATGCAGTGATGAGCAAGCAAGGGCCTCAGCTTTTGAGGAGCTTCTGGGCAGGAAGAGAGACAGATGTGTGAACCAGTTGGGAATCAAAAACCCACTGAGACCCAGAATGATGGAGTCCTAATGGCAGATTATCAGACAATGGCACCGAACGCACAAAAGACCTTCCTGGCATCGGCATAAACTACATGGCCTGCTTTGAGACAGGAGTCCTGTCTGTCACTGGGTAGCTACGTGACCTGGGCAAGCTGCCTCCCTTCTTGGGGCCTGGATCTTGGATTCTCCCTCACCCTGCCCCGCCAGATACTATGGGCTGACCTCCAGCTGGAGTTGTTTTCGACACACGTTTTCAATTATTCCTCAAATTCCGTAAAGCAGTTAAGTGAAATAAGCTAGACATGGAGGATAAATATTGTAGGATTCCACTTATATGAAGTACCTAGGGTGGTCAAGTTCATAGTGACAGAAAGTAGAATGGCGGTAATCAGGGATGACAGGAGGGAGGATGGGGAGTCATTATTTAATGGGTACAGAGTCTTGGTTTGGGATGGTAAGAAAGTTCTGGAGATGGGTGGTGGTGATGGTTGCACAACAGTGTGAATGTACTAAGGCCACTGAATGGTACACTTAAGCAGGACCGAAGGGGGCGCTCACCTCTTCAAAGGCCATTTACAGCAATCCCTCCACTCTCCACCCTTCACACCACTCCCTTCCCTCTGACAGCCATGCTTTCCAAATTCCGAATTGCTCCCGCACGTTCACTTTCCACAGCGTTCCCAGCCAGCCCTGCTGCCCACTTCCTCCAGCCCTGCCAGCTAGAGCTACTCTCCCTCAACTTCCTGGATTTGCACATTGGAGCAAAATGGAACCAACACCCGCATGTGACACTGGTCTGACGAAAGTGGAAGTTCTGAAACAAGTTGGTACAAGCTTCACTCTCGGTCACCGACAATGTAGATGCCTAAATGCAAAGAATTCTGCATAAAAACAATTACATAACCATGAAATTACAAAAAGAAATAGATTTTAAAATATAAACACATTTTGGTATATTCTGCATATATCCTTTGGTTTTTTGAATTTGTATTACATACGTTCTACAGATAAAACTGTATGTCACACTGTGAAGTCATGAAGCTTTGTAGCGAAGCCAACATCTGCACTTCAACCACATGCCTTAGACTCCACCACGTGGAAGCCACCGATGTGGTCAAAGCCACCTGTGTTCCCCCATCCTGCCCCCTTGCCTCCTCCTCAGCTCTAACTGCCACCAAAAGTTGTGTTTCTAATTCCTTTGGTTTTCAAAACCGGTTTTAGCACAGATGTATCCATCCTAAACAACATTTTCTTTGGTTTTGCTTAATTTTGAAACTTGTATACTCATGGTGTCAAGCTGTATGCCTTCTGTGATTTGTCTTTTCCTCTTGATGTGGCATTTCTAAGGGTCATAGCGCTGTTGTTTCCAGTCCTGGTACCGTCCTGTTCACAACTTTGTAACAGTCCATTGTGTGAACAGAAACTGGATACATAAATTGTGATACAATCTTCTGGTTGTTTTTTCCCCCTTAGTATGTGGTTGATAAATCATCTCTCAGGAAGGGCTATGAGTATGCTCTTCCCTCCTTGCTTGGTGTTAAACTTATGTTGATACCCAGAATAATTTTTTAATTTAATTATACTGGTTCATGAGACTCAGAGCCTGGAGTCTGCTGGTCCTCAGTATCCCCATCATTTAGTCATCCACCTGCACTACAGTCCTGTGGGCCCAGATGCTCACTGTTTCCTGAAGGGTTCAGCTCTAGAAAGTTCTTCCTTGGGTTGAAGGGGGATCTGCCTCCCATGGCTTTCTCCCATTGGCCCCACTCCCTCCCCACTGCTCTGATGCTGTAGAATATGTCTGCCCCTTCTGCACTATGATAGCCCCACAGAAGAGGTGAATCGTTCTCTCCCACCCCCAGCATCACTCCATCCCCCGCCCCACCTATATCCGCTTCCCCTCCCGAGACTCCACCAATTCCTACATCCTCCCTTCACGTAAGACAAGATTTCTAGTTCTCTACTCACCCAATTGCTGTCCTTTCATCAGCTCCATCCTTACTTTGATGTAACCCAATGTTCCAGGTCTTGTAAACTGTGGATATGGATAATGTCCCGCTAACAGTTAACCTTCAGTTCTACAAGTTGGAAACCTTCCACGGTTCATACAAAAACTCCAGCCCCAAGGAGTATGACACAATCACTCATGAGTCAGTCCTGGCTGCCACTCCATGTCACGGCCTTGGCTAAGGCTCTCAGAGATAGAAAATGACTGAAGCCGATGGTGACACTGCTGCTAGCTGAGCAGGAGATATCATCTCATGCAACTCTCCCTCTGCCTCTCCAAGGCTCTGCCATCAAGATTCAGCCTGGAGCACTGCCACTGACACTCGTGCAGCCTGCAGGGCTGCCATGGCTTGTCATGCAGCTACAAAAGAGAAGGCTTCCTCCCTTCTGGGGAACACACTGTCTCGGAGCCCCCAGCAAGGTTGCTTAGGCACTAATGTGTTACAGAGTTTAGTAAGACAGCTCCTGCCATCCCCATGAGGACCACTAGGATGAGGGCAGGTTCCAACAGCATCACTAACCCCCGGGGTCCCCCTCCTTGGCCTTGTGGCTGAGTCTGCTTGGCCACACGGGAGCCCTTGCTCTCTGGAAGAAACCCTCGAGTGCCTTTCCAGCTGGCCCCTCTCTCCTCCTCCACCCCACTCTGCCACGCATCCCTGTGTATGTCCGAACCTTGGTCAGGGACACAGGTTTCCCTCCCAGGTAGCTCCAAGGCCCCGAGTAAATCAGTGGGTACAAATAGCATGAGGCTGGATGGAGGATGTTGCCTAACTGGGCACATGTCCAAAGGTGTCTGGATCCCACCTCTGAGCAGCCAGGACCCCCGGGACACAGGGATGACAGTCTCCGTGTCCCATCCCCTGCTAATAACCAGATTCACCCACATTTTTAGGTAAACGAAGACAAGAGGAAAAAAGTTTTTGGAACTCCTGTTTTGTTTAGTATAAGCCCCTAAGAGGTTTTTGCCTCCCTTTGATAAAAAGGGATGAGCATTTTCAAGTCAATCCAGGAAGCAACTGCCTTGGGAAGCGGAAGTACAGAAGAAATGTGGTTTAAGAAAGCCATATTCTAGCTGAGGAAATATACGATTTTGCCAGCTCTCCACCTGTGGTTCTGACCACTCGCTGCCTTCGAGTTCCTTCTTCACATAAGAGATTTAACTCATACATGCCTGTGAGCCTCAGAGGCTGGGGGGACCCATGTCTGACCCTCTCTGTATCTCTCCCAGGACCCAGTCTGGGGCTTGGCTCATAATAAACATAAAATGATAGGAATTAAGAATGTTAGAGAGGGAAGGAACATCCAGGATCTGGCTGTGTCACTTCCCTGCTCAAATATTTTCAATGGCTCCTCATTAACAGCAGGATAAATTGCAAGCCCCTTGGCCAGATATTAGTGACTTTCAGGTCCCGGGGCCCCAGCCCATCTCTCTGTCTTCACTCTGGTCACACACCCCCGTGTTCCCCGCTCTCCAGCCCCTAGTCGCACAGGACTCACTGTCCCCGTCGGGGTTCCTCTGGAGAGGCAGAATCCCTAGGAATGATAGCGAATCGGGATAAATGATAGGGAGTTGACTTTGCACAATTATAGGAGCATAACAGCCACATAGATGGTTTATGCACAGCTGTGGCCACTGCATCTGGTGCCAGGTCTGAGGTCAGCAGGGCAGGCAATAGAGAAGGACAATGGTCAGAAGTTGTGGAGAACAAGGGCAAGCTGGACCCCCCAAGAACAAAGTGGAACCCACACTGCTCTCTTACTATGTCTGAGCCTCTGGCTTCCATCATGCAGTTGACCTGGAGGAGAAGCTTGAGACTTTGTTAAAGAAATTGACCTAAGCGATGAAGAAATTGAAGAAAATCCAGTGGGAAGTGGCACAGGTGTGGGCCCGGCAGCTACATCACACCAAAAAAAAAGAAAAAAGAAAAAAAAAGAGCTGGTGGGTCTATGCCCATAAACATGAGTTGCAACAGTGTCTGTACTGATCGTCTGGGCATGTATATGCTGCGTTCACTTCCACTTTCCAGACCTCGTGCAGATTTCTCTGATGGCTGACTCTAAAGCGGAGGAAATTCCAGAAAAACTAATTCCAGCTTAGCTAAATTTGACCAGGCACAGACTTCCCCAGCCTGTTTCCTTTGCTAAGAATGTTTTTCCTCATTCTCCTCCTAAATAACTCCTACCCATCCATCAAGGCCCCACGCAAATGGCTCTTCATCCCTCAAGTGTCTCCTGTCGTCCTGGGCAGACTTCAGTCCTTCCCTGTGCCCCTGGGGCCACTCAGTACCAGTCTCCACCAGAATCTTCACTCGTCACGTTTCAGAGAGCTAACACCTATTTACATCCTCATGTGTGAGGCTGGATCGGTGTCATCTCTGTGACCTGAGGGACTGGAGTACTACACGTTATCTCAGTCAATCTTTACACCAACTCCTGAAGCAAAGTGATGTTATTATCTCCATTTTACAGCTGAGGAATCTGAGACCAGGAGAAGAAATTACTTGCCTGATGCTGCACAGCTGATCAGGGTTAGAAGCAGAACTCAGCTGTGGTCTGTCTGACTCTAGAGCCTGAATTCTTAATCACCAAGGAATTTTTAAGGCAGAAAATATTAAAAGTACAGTGAGAGTGGGGTGACCAACTGTCCCGGTTTGCCTAGGACCAAGGCGGGGGGGTCTTGGAATATTGGATTTTCGATTTTAAAACTGGGACGGTCCCAGGCAAACTGGGACAAGTTGGTGACCCTGGGAGAAAGTGCTCTCTGGCTGTTCAAAGGTGGGAGATGCGCTGCAGAGCCAGGGAGGGGCCGTCCTGAAGCTTTGAATTTGTGCCACTCCCTAAGACCAGAACAAGAGGGGAGTTTTCGGATTGTTTTATTATGCAATTTCTTCCTTCCTCAGGAACTCAGCCCTCTTGGTTATTTGTGAAGCAGTTTCAGGGCCTCATAATTCTATGGTTGCTGGCTGCACATGAAACTGGTGGGAGAAGATGTGGGGTAAGGATGGCAGGGAATGCGGTCTCCTTTCCTACAAAGCCCGTCATGAACCTGCAGACTGGGGCTCAAAACAGAGACTCACAGGGCCTGCAGGGGCTGGGGGCGCTTCTCTGGGTCCTGCCCACCCCCCCCCCCCCCCCCCCGAGATGGCTACAAAAGCCAGCAGGGTGATGGAAGTAGAATTCCAGCCTCCGAAACATCAGCCTTGGGAGGAACTGCTCAATGCATCCACTTCTGTTCAGCCCTCAGCAGGGATTTATCTAAGGCCACAAAGGCATCAGGAGCAGAGCTGGAGCTAAGACCTGGGTTTCCAGGCTTCTGCCCCCAAGTGGGGAGACTGCCTGGGGAAGGGAAGAGTGGCCTGGCACTCTGCTAACTTCAGGCCAGCTGCCTCTCTGTCTCTGATGCTCATTCTCTTTCTTTCTTTCTTTCTTTTTTGTTGCTGAGAAAGATTGCCCTGAGCTAACGTCAATGCCAATCTTCCTCTTTCTTTGCTTGAGGAGGATTAGCCCTGAGCTCACATCTGTGCCAATCAACCTCTATTTTTTGTATGTGGGACACCTCCACAGCATGGCTGCTGAGTGGAGTAGGTCCACACCTGGGATCCAAAGCCATGAACCCTGGCTGCCAAAGTGGAATGTGCAAAACTTGAACTACTTGGCCACTGGGCAAGGCCCTCTGATGCTCATTTTCTTTTCTTTTTTCTTTTCTTTTTTACTTTTTATTAAGATTATGATAGTTTACAACCTTGTGAAATTTCAGTTGTACATTATTGTCAGTCGTGTTGTAGGTGCACCACTTGACCCTCTGTGCCCTCCCCCCACCCCCCCCTTTCCCCTGGTAGCCACCAATCAGTTCTCTTTGTCTCCATGTTTAACTTCCACCTATGAGTGGAGTCATACGGAGTTCGTCTTTCTCTATCTGGCTTATTTCACTTAACATAATACCCTCAAGGTCCATCCAGGTTGTTGTGAATGGGACGCTCATTTTCTTTCTTAAATCAATCAGTCAATTAATGATTTATTGAAGTCACATTGGTTTATAACATTATGTAGTTTCAGGTGTATGTCATTAGGTTTTGACTGTAGGGACTGCATTGTTCAGCCCCAAAGTCTGGTTTCTATCGTCACCGTACACATGTGCCTTTTCTCCTTTTCCCCCTTCCGCTTCCCCTTCCCCTCTGGTAACCCCCAATCTGTTCTCCAAATCAGTGTGCTCGTCTTTTTGTTTATCTTCCACACATGAGTGGAATCATATGGTAATTGTCTTGGCAATTGTCATTCATTCTCCATCTGAGATTTTGCTTAGCATCATACCTACCCTCAAGGTCCATCCATGTTCTTGAAAATGGCATGGCTTTGTCTTTTTTTATGGCTGAGATTCTCATTTTCTTTATCTGTAAAATGGGGAGAACTTCTGGGTCAAATAAGAACCATCAACCCCTAGAACCACGCAGACCATCTAAGAAATATCAGTGCCCTTCTTCAGCCACACCTGGCCCACAGCCTGGCGTCCCAGAGCCCAGGCTATTGGCCAAGTCCACTCCATTACTTACGAGCTGTTTAATTAAGCAAGTTCTTTCCTTCTCTTAGTGTCAGTTTTCTGCTAAGTCAGGTGAGTAACAATGCCTACACCTGGGCTTACTGAGAATGTAAACAAAGAAAATTATCTTAACATCTAGCACCTCTTATTTTAACAGCTGGGAACTGTCTTTGGGGAAAACACCTTGATAAGCGTCTGGGAGGCTCACCAGGCTCCGTGGGCTGGGTGTGATAAGGTGAGCACCTCTTCAGCTGACACACCGGAAGGCTCTGTCTCGGGCTGGGGGCTCTGGAAAGGTAAGAGATGGAGGGGGAAGTGAGGGAGGGGGCAGGCAGAAGAGCCAGCAAGGTGGAGAGAGTCAGCCCCAGGGACAGGGCCAGCCAGACTTCCAGCGAGCCATGGGGTGAGCAAAGGAGAGTTTTAGAAAGATAATACATTGCCACTCTTCCCCAGAAGTGGTTTGTAACCCTACCCCATGCCCTCTCCACCCTTAAATCATTAGTAACATCTGCCAGTCCCACAAGTGCCTGACACAATAGAGTGAGTGTGTGTGTGTGTGTGTGTGTGTGTGTGTGTGTGTGACTCAAAGAGAGCTAAGTTTCCTGTTTGAGTCAAGGCAATTTGAAACGCAGACCACACATAAGGAAGAAAAAGCAGAGGATTAGAGAAAGCTGGGTTTGGCAGAGACCACCAGCTCTGTGTGGATCCATTCTCCCCCTTTCTGGGCTCACAGCTCTCTCCGTTCCCCAGCCCCGCCTTGCAGCTGGGTGTGGCTGAATGATGGAGCTGGAGCCAGTGGAATGTGTGTGGAAGCGATGGGTGCCATTTCCAGGCCTGACCCAGAGCACCTCCCACCCCAGCCCTGCTCCCGCTCGTCTCCTTCCTGCTTGTGGGATGGCTTCGGGAGCCATGTGTCGACGCACACACATCCACTGCCAGCCTGGGCCCCATCCCCACCTCAGCAAGCTGGAACCTCCTAGATCTTATTATGAGAGAAAAATAAACTTCTATGGTGTTCGCTCATTTCATTCTGGGTTTAATTGTTAAAGAAGTTTAGCTTACTCAAAACAATAAGCTTGCAGAAGGCTTTAGACTTCCAGGGACAATAAAATCAGGTTGGAGAGCCAGGCTAGCAGCTGCTGGGCACATTTCAGCAGATCTCCAGGATGGGCAGCGCCACTGTGCGGGAGTTACACAGGTGAAGTGTTTTGTATGCACTCGGCAAACGACGGCTGTTCTGATTACAGTGCTCTCATTATGGAAGAGCTGGTCTATCTCTAAAATGGACTCACATGCTCCACCTCTCATGGGGGCTGTGGATGTTGTCATTCGCATGAAGAGAGAACTTAACTGGAGTTTTGTTCTCTCCGTGCTGGGGAGCAAAGTCTTCACTGAGCTGACAGGAGCTGGTGTGTGTTGCAGGAGGAGAGATTTTGGCTCAGGAAAGAATGTTCTCACCCTCTGGGAGGCCCTGAGCACCCCCCTTATGAAGGAGAGTGTACAAGCCTGGTGTGTTTCTAAGTTCCTGGCCTTCCTGATAAGTCCTGAAGACCCACATCAGAAAAAGAGGTAAAACATGCCCTTAATGTTTCTAGAGAGTGGAAAGGAAAACCCCCTGCCTAAGGGTGGGCTCCTGGGGCTGGGGAGGGAGCTGCCATGGAGCAGGGTGCCAAGGGGTGCAACAGCCTGGACCCCTTCTTCCTGCCCCTGAGGCCGCCCCACTTTTGAAGTGTGGGCACCGAGCCCCTGGGGACTCGCACACCGGTGCCTGAGCTCGGCACGGTGGGGATGAAGTTGCCAGCTGAGTGTCTCCTCTTTGGAAGGGTTGCGGTGCCCTGAACCAGAAGCCGGGCAACATGAGGCAGCCACAGTGGACAGATGTCAAGGACCCGCGCCCAAGCAGAACCATGCAGCGGCACATTGACAGCAGTGACGAGCCAGCCGGCAGCATCCCCGAGTTCCTGGACAATCCAAGAGTGTGATCCAGGCTTCCTGTCAGTGTGGGCTGAGAGGGGGTGCGGCTGGTTTGAAGTGAACTTGAAGAATGGAGCTGGGATAAGATTTGCTGCCAGAGGGGGTGCAAGAGTCTCTATTTGTCACACCAGAACTTAGAAGAAGAGAGGGCTGCTGGTTCCTGGTGACACCTGGGGGAATCAGGGGCAGGTTGTGTCCACCCACCCAAGCCAAGCACCTTGTCCCCCACCCACTTCTGCTCCAAGCTGTGACTCTCAGCATCTCTCGACCTCTCAAGCCTCACAGGAAACTCCGAGACCTGACTCTGCATGAGCAAAGCAGACCCAGGCAAGGAGGAGGCCACGGGGCAGGGCTCAGCCCCCAATCAAGTGTCCTGGGGCTCTGGAGAAGCCACAGAGGTGGCAGGGAGCGGGAGGCTGTACAGAGAGCAGAAGGAAATGAGCTGCCAGCAGTCTGTGAAGACTCAAAATGACTTATGAAGGGAAGGTCCTGGCGGGGCTGGAACAGGGAGGGTGTGAACAGCATTGCCGAGACTAGAGGTTCAGAAGGCCACCAAGACTGTTCGTCTTGCAGACAGGCCGTTTCTCCCCACATTGGCGATGAGGAAGAGCAAGCAAAGATGTTAGGGGAGCCGGCCAAAGCTCTGTGCAGAGAAGCTTAGAGTGGAAATGTGTCACCTCTCCGGCTCACGGTTCCTCACCTTCTAGAAGCCAGTCAGCATTCTTGGTGACCTTGACTTCCAGGCCCCGTGTGGTTTCTGTCGCTAGAAGAACACAGACTCAGCAGTCAGGCCAGCGAGTGTCTGAGTCGCAGCTCCGTCACTTACTAGCACTGCTTGGGCAAATCACTTGAGCTCTCTGAGCCTCAGTTTCCCCATCTGTAAAACGGGGATTATAATATTTGCCAGATAGGGCTGTCGTGGAAGTCAACGGAAATAGAAAGTGAAAGCAATTTGTCATAATTGTCTCTGATCAAGACTTAAGGAATGAGCATTTGCTCTGTGCCAGCCCTGCTCCTGAATTATCTCATCCAGTTCTCTCTGTAGTCTCTCTTGACAGATGAGAGAGGCAGAGCCCAGAGAGGCAGAGTGATTTTCCCAGGGTTTCTCAGCTTTAAAGTGGCCGAGCCTGGCCTGAAACCCAGGCAGTCCAGCGTCCAGGTTCTGGATCTCTCCCTATACTTCGGATACAAAGCAGCTTGTCATTGGTGCCAAATGTGAGGCTGCAATCTACAGTGGGAATATGAAGAAAGGAAGCATCGTTTTGAGAAAGCTTCTTGGAAGGTACAGGATGTGAGCTGAAATTTTCCAAGGAAAAGCAGGATATCAGCAGGAGGAAGCGGGAAGGGGAGGCATTGCCAGGCAGCGGCTGCAGCTGGAGCAAAGCAGGGAAGTGGGGGCACAGAGGCAGACTGGAGAGTGACTGGTAGACCATGTGGCTGCAGCTCCGATCTCCAGGCGGAGAACTGAGCGGGAGCTTCACAGCTGGAGCTGTGTCCTCACAGAAAGGAGTGGTCCTTTTTCTCTCCATCCTCATTGCAAATCCATCAGACTGTAAGCTCCATGAGGACAAGGACCGGGTCGGTCTCCTCCCGTGCTGCAGCCCCAATGCCCAGCCTGGTGCCTGGCCTGTGGTAGACATCAGACAAGCATTTGCTGAAAGAACTGGAAGGGGGAGGGTATGTATTCTCATCCATCTCTTATTTTGGCAGAGCTACACCTCAATTACCATACAACCCCCTCTCCTCCTGCACAGGAACCAGACTGTAACTGGGGGGGATGGGGGCGGGAGGTTAGGGGAGAAATATGGATGGAGCCCGGCCCCACTGACAAGAGTTTATCTCAGGGTACTGACTCCAGGGAACAAAACCACAGCTGTCTCCTCTTTCCTGCTCCTGTTCACAAGGGTATTGTTGGGAGACGATTAGCTGTGAGTGTCTCAAATCTTGCAAACAGAGCCACTGACTGCCTTTTGTTCTAGACCATCTTTTCAAAGATGTTTGTATGGCCAACAGTCTTGGAAAATGGAAAGAGTCTCTCTGAATCAAAGGGCAGGGATGTTTAATGCCCACTATAAAAGTTTGAGTTCTCTAAGCTCAGGGCTCATCTCTTATATTACAACCCACTGCCTGTGAGGCATTCAGCTGGACCCATCTATGTCATGCTTGTGTAGAGCTGTCTATTAAAATATCGAACACCCAGTTAATTTTGAGTTTCAGATAAACAATGAATACTTTTTTAGTATAAGTATGTTCCATGCACTATTTGAGACATACTAAAAAAAGCGTACTCGTCATTTGTCTGAAATTCAAGATGAACTGGGTGCCCTATGTGTTAATTTCCTAAACGGGGCAACCCCACCCCCGGGAGACCTAAGGGTAAGAGGAACTGATGCAAATATGTGGTGCAGCCGTAAGGTGAGTCCCTTGTCTCTGACCCAAGAGTCTGTGTTTCCTGCCAGCATCTGTGAGGTTGCAGGTACAGCAAAATCTCGTATCCTTCCCAGTTCTTGCTGGGTTTTCCCAGCCTTAGCTTGGAATCTGGCATGGAGTTGGCAGCCCAAAATATCTGGGGTGTGAATGGTTGTCAATCCCTAGGAAGTGCTGCCAAGTGCACAGAATTCCTCTGGGATTTAGAGTTGGTTCCTGGTGGTTGGTGCAACAAGTTTACATTTCACCAACTCATTGTGGTTACTATGGTTACTGTAAGTACATAGGGCTTCACAGCCGGCAAAGAGCCTTTTCAGGCATTAGCCTATTCAATTTCCCAATGACTCACTGAAATATGCAGGATTATTCTTAATTTAGGGATTGGAAAGCTGAAGTTCAGGGTCAAGAAGCACATTGCACAAGGACACACAACCTGTAAGTGGCACAGCTGAGATCATTCAACCAAAGAGGATTTCCTAAGACCTACTATGTGCCTTGCACTGGGCTAAGCTCATTATATGCTTATCTAGTACAAATTTTGTAACTTCCTTATAATATGGGCTTAATCAGCCCCAAAGGGGCTTATATTTTATAATCCACCCAGATTCACATAGCTGAGGAGTGGCAGAGTTAAAGTGAGAATCCACTTTTGTTTAATGCCAAACTCTGAACAAAAAAGGTAGGAGGTCATAGGGGATGGGGGGAGAGCAGGGCCCAGCATTCCAAAACAGCATTCCAGGGAGTCACCATCTTTAGAGTGGTTTCTCAGCCAGTAGAAGGAGGTACAAGGCAGGGTGTAGGTCCCAGGGACCATAACTTGCAGTGACTAGACTGGTCAAATGTGCTGGAGTTTGAAACAATAGTCCCATTCTTGCTGGTAGCTGCAGCACTGGGTGGGGAAACTGAGGCATCTCAAGTATACAGGCTGGACCAGCTCAGCCACCACATATCCTAGGACTTCAACAAATACCACAGTTCATTCCAGGGCCCATGGACTGCTAGGCTGGGCTGCCCCAGGCTCTCAGAGATGGAACAATATTTTAAGCTGGGAGGTATAGGAGGGGAACTGAGATGTTTTCTATGTGTCCTTGGGAAAGTTGACTTTTTTGGTAAAACACGACCTTTTGCACCAGAGTTTCCCAAAGTGTGTTTCCTGAAACATCAGTTTCAAATAAGGGGAAAAGGAGATTCTGTAGTGAAATAAATTTGAGAAATGCCACAGCCCATCTCTCCCTCTTGGATTTACAGTCTTCAGTGTATTAAAGGCTCTGACAAGTCCTGCAGCAAAGGAGCCTGTTACATTTTACTTAATCTGGAATTTCCTGAAAATAGCCGATTGGAACATTTCTCTCTCTCTTTTTTACAATAACTTTTTTCAGTAATAAGTTTCTTTAAGGCCTTTTGAAAAATGCTGGAATTGAAAGAATTTGGAGACACAACGTTTCTTGAACTTCTCGCTTTTCCTTATTTTCAGTGGAATGAAGCTTTAATCTTTGGCTCAGGAAATGGAAAGAGGCAGCATCGGGCCACTGATCAGGGCACAATTTCAGGACTCCAGTGGAGAGCACTCAGAGTTCTCCATGTATGGTCTGTATCCTGGAGTTGTGTGAGGCAGCAGCGGAGAGCAGCATTTATCATCAAAAAGAGGTTATTCTGACAGAGGATCCGCATCTCTGCCACTTTTTGTAGATTTCCTGTAATGCCTTGCAGGGGACATTTTTTAATTCAAGGCATAAGTGAAACTATATTTAGCGCTTGCCTCTTGAGCTAGAGGAAATGCAGCTGAGGGCAAACCCCCGCTCTGTGTTAAAGGGGAAGGAACATGGTCTTGCCACTCCGAACCAGCTGCAGGAAGTCATGTGGACTGAGTCTGAAGTGCAGGGGGCCAGGCAGGTCCTCGTGCCCTTGCTTACTCTCCTGACAGCCCTTCCAGGATCCGAAGCTCCCCGTCAGAGCTACTCTTTTGGCTCACGAGTGGTTTCCAAGTTGTAGGGCTCCTAGGTGACAAGAGATTTTCACACATTGAGATGTATGGGGTAACTATTCGAGTTCAAAACTGATTGGGCTTGAACTGGAAAGCCTGACTTATAGCCTATCACCATACATTGTACAGCTGCTTATCCATTAAAGTGAGGAATCTCTCTTGAGATAAAGAATGCAGACTTCCCCTCCTACGCCCTGTTGGTAACAACACCCTATTGGTAAATAAGCCCGGAGTAGTCCCTTTCCTGGCGTGTTGCTCATGTTGACCTGCTAATTTCCAACTGAATATGTCTTTGAAAATGTAGCCTGGGTGTCTTTAATGTATCTTCTTTTTTTTTTTTCCTTTTTCTCCCTAAATCTCCCCAGTACATAGTTGCATATTTTAGTTGTGGGTCCTTCTAGTTGTGGCATGTGGGACGCCGCCTCAACATGGCCTGATGAGCAGTGCCATGTCCGCGCCCAGGATCTGAACTGGCAAAACCCTGGGCTGCCAAAGCAGAGCCCAAGAACTTAACCACTCCGGCCACCGGGCTGGCCCCTAATGTATCTCCTTTGTTCTAAAAAGATCTAAGACTGTGCTGAAATGCTCGCTTCTCTGGAATGCCTTCTAAGGCCTTCCCGGGTTATAATCTTCACTTTGGCTCATAATAAACTCACCCCAATTTTGATCATGGATTATTTGCCTCAACATAGGAAAATGTAATTACTCCAAGAAGAGAGACCCTCTTGGGTAACATTTTCCCTAAAAACCCAAGGGCAACATTAGTTAAGGTATGGCTCTGTAGGGGAGGAAGAGATTCTCCTCTACCTTCTAAGTTCTTCTGGCTGGTCTCAGAAGTAAATTGATGTGAGACAGAAGAACAGGAGAAAATCAAACCAAGTTAAACAACGTGTATATGTGGAGAGACCCAGGAAACCTGAGTAACTCAGCAAAATGGCTGAAGCCACCGCCCTAAACATCATCTTCAGCTAAAGAGAAAAGAGGATGTTGGGGGTAGTGGTTTGGGACTTCAAAGGGGAGGAAGGCAATTCACATGGAGATGGGAAAGCAAATGTTTAGTAAATAAATGTTTGTCACAGCCTGCAGAGGCAATGGGACACGGAGAGGACTTTGATCCAGGGGCCTTGCTGGGTTCCTCTCCGGCTATACTTAGTTCACATCGTATTATAGTCATCCATGGTGATAACGTCTTCCTGAAACAGGCCTTCTATCTTAAATTCTTTTAGGCAGTTAAGGGGAAGATTGAACTTTCTTCCTGAGTCTTTTGTTCTTAAAAGTAATCAGCCTGGGGCCAGCCTCGTGGCTGAGTGGTTGAATTCACACATTCCACTTCACTGGCCTGGGGGTTTCACTGGTTCAGATCCCAAGTACAGACAAGGCACAACTTATCGAGCCATGCAGCACAACCAGAGGTACTCACAACTAGAATGTACAGCTACGTACTGGGGGGGCTTTGGGGAGAAGAAGAAAATAAATAAAAATAAAAAATAATCAGCCCAAAATAACCCTCAAGCCAAAGAGACACATTTTGGGATGGCAAATTCTCCTCCCCTACAGCCCAAAGAAAACTAATACAAGGGATGTTAATGAATGTCATGAGAAAAAAATGTTTGCGTGCTCAGCTAAGATCAGGGAACTCAGCAATGTGTGGCCTTCTGTGGAAAGTCACAGAAGTTTGATTATTCGAGCATAGAACAGCTATTTCTTCGCCGGGCCAAGGGCAATGCTGTGTGGGACTCCACACAGCACACACTCCACAATTTAGAACCACACAGCCTTGGGCAAGTTAGTGAACCTCAAACGCTTCGAATTCTTCATCCATAAAATGGGAATAATAAAATTTCCTTCCACAGGTGGTTTTTGTAAGGATTAAATGAGATAATGTACGTGGCAAGTGTTCAATAAATAGATGTAGCTATTATTATTGTTGTTGATACTGTTTTTTGTTACTACTTATGGAGATAGAGTGGAGAGATAGATAGTAAGAAGTGGGGGGGAATCAAGAAAAATGAAAGGGGAAAAGGCCAAATATACATTTCACTGCCTTAGTCATGGCATCCTATAACATCAGAACTGGAAGAACCTTCCCTTGCCTACTGAAGTCCAGAGACACAAAGAGACTTTCCCCAAATCACACAGCAAGTTAGCTTCCAGCCAAGAATTCATTCATTCCTCAACTCTTTGCTACGTGGCAGCAATTTGCGTAATCTAAGAAATAAATACAGTGCACACCAGAAATCTCATGCTTGGAATTTACCTTATAGAAACTTTGGCAAAGTGTTTTCTTTTTTTTTTTTTTTTAAGATTGGCCCTGAGCTAACATCTGTTGCCGATCTTTTGGCATCTTTTTTGGGCAATCTTTTTCTTCTTCTCCCCAAAGCCCCCCAGTACATACTTGTATATTCTAGTTGTAGGTCCTTCTAGTTGTGCTGTGTGGGACGCCGCCTCCACGTGGCTTGATGAGTGGTGCTGGGGCCACGCCCAAGATCTGAACCGGTGAAGCACTGGGCCACTGAAGCAGAGCGTGCACTCAGCCGTGGGGCCAGCCCCTGTCAAATGTTCCCAAGAGAAGTGTAATTTTAAAAGGGACAGAAGAAAATAAACATGTATCTACTCTTTTGAGCAAAAGAAGTGCAGTAAGGATAAACCAGGAGCTAACAGGATGGGTTAACTACTGGGATAGGTGAGAAAAGGGTGGAGGGAAGGAGGATTGAGAACAGAGTAGGAGAAAGGAAGAGTGATATTTCTCTGAGTCTCCCTTCTGTGAGGCTCTGACTCTTAGAACCATGGTCACGCTTCACATACGCCAAAACTAAACAAATAGTAGCTGATGAGGATTTTTAGGCTGCTTAATTTTAAAACAGTTTATGATGAGGATTTTTAGGCTGGTTACTTTTAAAACTACAGATAAGAAGCAGGCTCCGAGGAGTGGAATTTGTTTGCCCTTTGATCAGAGACAATTGCATTTGTGAAGGAAATCTCCATGCCTCCCTCTCTGCGCCAGGAGGAAGGGGGGATGGCTTTATCTCTGGAAACTCTTAATGGGGAAGGCAAGAACTTAAGTTGTTTACTGTCTGGCAACCTCATGTAACTGACCCCCCACCCCAAAATCCTCCTTTGTCTTTAGCTGAAGATAATATTTGAGTGGTGACTTCTGCCATTTACTCAATCCGGTTTGATTCTTATCTAAAAGTTGTGGGACCGCCCAATGGCCGGACCCTACCGGCACTGGTACCATTTTAACTTTTTTTCCTTTGTCTTGTAAAGAGATGACTCACATACCTATGCCTTAAATTTAGCCCTAACCCTCAACTCGGGGCAGCAGCAGGAGCTCTGACTGCCCGTGGGTCCTGTCCCCACACACCAGCTCTGCCTGCCCATGGGTCCTGTCCCCATGCCAGCGGGGGCAGCAGAAGCGGTGGCAGCAGAAGCTCTGACTGCCCATGGGTCCTGTCCCCTTGCTATCCCACACTATTCTCTAAATAAAAGAGCACTACTGCCAGATCTTGAGAGTCTAAGAAATCTTTCTTTCGACTCCTCGGCTCACCGACCCCGCATCAGTAGCAACTAGGCTGTAGGGGGAACCCCAACTGGAACACCAACAGTGACAGATGACAAGTGAATTATATCACCACACTGAAGGCGGTGGGGAAGTAAAGAATTAACTTAAGCAACTTGGGAAAACAGTTGTTTTGACTGGGTATGTAAGACTGAAGACAAACAGAACCACACACAATTATTGTATTTCAGTGAGTAAATCTGATTTTCACAGGCGTGTGGGTTAGCAATTCAGAAACTACTGCATGTGTATCCTAAGACTGAGCCATTAAGTAAATTTACTGTGAATCTGCGAGCTGGGTTTCACTCTATTGGAGAAAGGAGTTGGAAATAAGTAAAGGAAGAAGGTTAGAATGAATTCTGTGGTGTTGGAGTGGAATTGGAGGTATGAGTACGAAAGCTTGGCCTTGTACGTGCATATACAGAGAGAGAAATACAGATGTGTGCATGTGTGGGTGCCTGTGAACATGTTTCCTAGCTCTGTCTGCCCAGAGGGACTAGAGTCATTGACACTCTGTCCTACTCTGTTTGGGCTGCAATAACAAAATATCATAGACTAAGTGGCTTATAAACAGCAGAAGTTTATTTCTCACTGTTAGGAAGTCCAAGATGAAGGCATCAGCAAATTTGGTGTCTGGTGAGAGCCCACTTCCTCGTTCATAGACAGCGCCTTCTTGCTGTGTCCTCATATGGTGGAAGGGGCATGGGAGCTCACTCAGGCCTCTTTTCTTTCTTTCTTT
The DNA here is from genome assembly GCF_021613505.1 of Equus quagga. Taxonomy (NCBI): domain Eukaryota; kingdom Metazoa; phylum Chordata; class Mammalia; order Perissodactyla; family Equidae; genus Equus; species Equus quagga. The sequence continues at coordinate 82,947,949 of NC_060267.1, forward strand.
CTTTTTTTTTTTTTTGAGGAAGACTGGCCCTGAGCTAACATCCGTGCCCATCTTCCTCTACTTTATATGTAGGACGCCTGCCACAGCATGGGTTGCCAAGCAGCTCCATGTCTGCACCTGGGATCCAAACCAGCGAACCCTGGGCCAACGAAGTTGAACGTTCGCACTTAACGCCAGGCTGCCCTCACTCAGGCCTCTTTTCTAAAGGCACCAATCCCATTCATGAAGGCTCTGCCCTCATGACCTATTTACCTTCCCAAGGCCCCATCTCAAAATACCATCATATTGGGGGTTAGGATTTCAACATATGAATTTTAGGGGGGCACAAACATTCAGACCATAGCATACTCCAATAGAAATGAGGACACTTGGTGCCCAGATTTTAGCTTCTAAATCCTATTCTCCAGTAAAAGAAATCAGGCATCCTTGGAGAAATCATTGAGTCCAGGGAGGGGGCAGGGAAAATACAAGATGAGCCTGGAAAAGCGTGTGGCGCCAGAAAACAAAGGAGGACTCAAAGTTTGGGACATTTTGAGTAACAAAATAAATAATGATGCAAATAGATTATAACTCATAGAATAAAATAAATATTCATAAGTTTATGGTGCTAAATGATTGAATAAATAAACGAAGGAGAAGGGACAGCTTGTTCTTAGAGTAAAATTCCAATGAACAAATGTAGATGGAATAATGGAAATATGAAATAACTAATAGGCAAACACCGCAGTATTAACTGAGGTAGGCAAGAATCTTTGGTAGATGCTAAAATTAGTGGGCCAAAGTGTGATGAGAAACAGGATATTTGCATCATCTGAAAGTACCTCCCCATGAGACATTTACGAATGACAAATGATAAATAGTAATTTTCTGGGGGAAAAAACATGGCAGATGCCTCCTGACCCAGGTGAGCAAAGTTAACATCACCAGTAATACGGACATCGTGAGCACCTGATATGGAGGACACAAGATCACTCCTGTGGTATTCTTGCCCAAAATACACAATTCGACCAGGAGAAAACATCAGATAAGTGTAAATTGAGGTACATTCTGCAAAATAACTGACAAAACGTCTCCAAAGGTGTCACGGTCAGGAAAGACAAAGAAAGACTGAGGAATTATCACAGATTAGAGAAAACTAAGGTGGTGTGACAACTAAATGCAATGTGGCATCCTGGATTGGACCTTACTAGAAAAAGGGCATTCATGGGAAAACTACAGATTACTATTGTGTGTATGACGTTACTTTCCTGATTTTGGTAATGGTGCTGTGGCTATGCAATGTCAGCATCAGGAGAAGCTAGGTGAAAAGTGTACCATTTTTGGCAACTTTCCTACAAGTCTAAACTTACTTCAAAAGAAATCATTTTTAAAAAGATAAGGGCAGCCCCATGGCCGAGTGGTTAAGTCCTCGCGCTCTGCTTCAGTGGCCCAGGGTTTCGCCAGTTCAAATCCTGGGCACAGACATGGCACCACTCGTCAAGCCATGCTGAGGCGGCATCCCATATGCCACAACTAGAAGGACCCACAACTGAAAATGCACAACTATGTACCAGGGGGCTTTGGCGAGAAAAAGGAAAAATAAAATCTAAAAAAAAAAAAAAGATAAATGTATAAGAATGTTCTTTGCAGCTTAATTTGTAGCAGTATAAAACTGTAACCAAGAAAAGTGATCACCAGTAAGTAATCTTTATGTGCATAAAGCTTTTTTCTGGAAAGAATCACGAGAAACTAATAAAGAGAGAGAGATTGCTGGGAAGAGACTCAGTTTTCATTGTGTCACTGTCTGTATTGTGCATTTTCTAACTTTATTTATTTATTTATTTGGCTGGGAAAGATTTGCCCTGAGCTAACATCTGTTGCCAATTTCCCCCTTTTTTTTCCCTTCCCCAAAGGCCCAGTAGATAGTTATATATTCTAGTTGTAGGTCCTGCTAGTTCTTCTACATGAGCCACCGCCACAGCATGGCTATGGGAAGACAGACGGTGTGGCTCCACACATGGGAACCAAACCCGGGCCACTGAAGTGGAGTGGACCTAACAGTAACCACTGGACCATCAGGGCTGGCTGTAATTTTATTTTCTATTTTTGTTGAGGGAGATTAGCCCTGAGCTAACGTCTGCCACCAATCCTTCTCTTTTTTTGCTGAGGACAACTGGCCCTGTGCTAACATCCACACCCATCTTCCTCTACTTTATATGTGGCATGCCTGTCAAAGCACCGCTTGACAAGCGGTGCATAGGTCTGCACCCGGGATCCAAACCAGTGAACCCCAGGTCCCTGAAGCAGAACATGTGAACTTAACTTCTGTGCCACCAGGCCAGCCCCTAATTTTATTTTTTAAATATGATTTTAACATTGATTGTCTGGAAAACAAGTTTATAAGACATATTTGTTTTCTTCTTTATATTTCTTTGTATGTATTTTTTAAGTCTTCCCTTCTTTATCTGACTTCTCTGGTTTTAATTGAGCATTTAATATGGTTCCCTGGTCTCTCCTCTCTTAGTGTATCACTTATGCTATTTAAAAAGCATCTTTAGTGGTTACCCTAGAGTTTGCAACATACATTTACAACTAATCTAAGTTGGCTTTCAAGTAATACTATTTGAAACTACCTTATAACATTGTATCCCAATTCTTCCATCCCTTCCCTTACAATATTGCTGTCATTTTTTTTCACTTATCCGTATGCAACAATTACCCAACACGTTGTTGCTATTATTACTTAGGTTTCTTTTGTTTTGTTGTTTTTTATTGCAGTAACATTGGTTTATAACGTTACATAAATTTGAGGTGTACTTCATTACATTTTGATTCCTGTGTCGATTACATCATGTTCACCACCCAAAGACTAACTACATTCCATCACCACACATGTGCCTCATCACCCCTTTTGCCCTCCTCCCTCCCCGATTCCCCTCCAGTAACCACCAATCTAATCTTTATCTCTTTGTGATTGTTTGTTGTTTTTATCTTCTACTTATGAGTGAGATCATACGGTATTTGACTTTCTCCCTCTGAGTTATTTCACTTAGCATAATACCCTCAAGGTCCATCCATGTTGTTGCAAATGGCCGGATTTCATCATTTCTTATGGCTGAGTAGTATTCCATTGTGTATATATACCACATCTTCTTTATCCATTCGTCCCTTGATGGGCACCTGGGTTGCTTCCAAGTCTTGGCTGTTGTGAACAATGCTGCAATGAACATAGGAGTGTATGTATTTTTACGCACTCTTGTTTTCATGTTCTTTGGAAAAATACCCAGTGGAATAGCTGGGTTGTATGGTAGTTCAATTCTTAATTTTTTGAAGAGTCTCCATACTGTTTTCCGTAGTGGTTGCACAAGTCTGCACTCCTACCAGCAATATATGAGAGTTCCCTTCTCTCCACATCCTCTCCAACACTTGTTGTTTCCTGCCTTGTTAATTATAGCCATTCTGATGGGAGTGAGGTGATATCTCATTGTAGGTTTTTTTTTTTTTAAAGATTGGCACCTGAGATAACAACTGTTGCCAATCTTCCTTTGTTTTCTTTTTCTCCCCAAATCCCCCCAATACATAGTTGTATATTTTAGTCGTGGGTCCTTCTAGTTGTGGCATGTGGGATGTCGCCTCAATGTGGCCTGATGAGCAGTGCCATGTCCGAACCCAGGATCTGAACCAGTGAAACCCTGGGCCACCAAAGTGGAGCGTGAGAACTTAACCACTCAGCCACAGGGCCGGCCCCTCACTGTAGTTTTGATTTGCATTTCTCTGATAATTTATGATGTTGAACACCATTTCGTGTGCCTGTTGGCCATCTGTATATCTTTGGAGAAATGTCTGTGTAGATTTTTTGCCCACTTTTTAATTGGGTTGTTAGTTTTTTTGTTGTTGAGATATGTGAATTCCTTATATATTTTGGATATTAACCCTTTATCTGATATATGGTTTGCAAATATCTTCTCCCAATTGTTAGATTGTCTTTTAATTTTGTCGATGGTTTCCTTTGCTGTTCAGAAGATTTTTAGTTTGATGTAGTCCCATTTATTTATTTTTTTCTATTGTTTCCCTTGCCTGGTTAGAAATGGTACTTGAAAATATGCTGCAAAGACCAATGTCAAAGAGCATACTGCCTATGTTTTCTTCTAGAAGTTTCATGTCTTACATTTAAGTCTTTAATCCATTTTGAGTTAATTTTTGTGTATGGTTTAAGATAATGGTCTACTTTCATTCTTTTACATGTGGCTGTCTGGTTTTCCCAGCACCATTTATTGAAGAGACTTTCCTTTCTCCATTGTATATTCTTGGCTCTCTTGCTGAAAATTAGCTGTCCATAGATGCGTGGGTTTATTTCTGGGCTCTCAATTCTGTTTCATTGATTGTGTGTCTGCTTTTGTGCCAGTACCATGCTGTTTTGGTTACTATAGCTTTTCAGTATATTTTGAAATCCGGGAGTGTGATATCTCCAGCTTTGTTCTTTTTTCTCAGGAATCCTTTGGCTATTTGGGGTCTTTTGTTGTTCCATGTAAATTTTAGGATTCTTTGTTCTGTTTCTGTGAAAAATGTTGGAACTTTGATAGGGATTGCGTTGAATCCGTAGATTGCTTTAGGAAGTACGGACATTTTAACTATGTTAATTCTTCCAATCCCAGAGCATAGAATATCTTTCCATTTCTTGGTGTCTTCAGTTTCTTTCAACCATGTTTTATAGATATCAGCATACAGATCTTTTACCTCTTTGCTTAAGTTGATTCCCAGGTATTGTATTCTTTTTGTTGCAAGTGTAAATGGGATTGTAGTCTTAATCTCTCTTTTGGCTACTTCGTTATTAGTGTATAGAAACCCAACAGATTTTTGTATGTTGATTTTGTATCCTGCAACTTGACCTTATTATTTCTAAAAGATTTTTAGTGGATTCTTTAGGGTTTTCTATATATAAAATCACGTCATCTGCAAATAGTGATAGTTTCATTTCTTCCTTTCCAATTTGGATCCCTTTTATTTCTTTTTCTTGCCTGATTGTTCTGGCTCTGACTTCCAATACTATGTTAAATAAGCGTGGTGACAGTGGGCATCCTTGTCTGGTTCCTGTTCTTAGAGGGATAGCTTTCAGTTTTTCTCCATTGAGAATGATATTTGCTGTGGGTTTGTCATATATGGCCTTTATTATGTTGAAGTACTTTCCTTCTATACCCATTTTATTTAGAGTTTTTATCATAAATGGATGCCTTATCTTGTCAAATGCTTTCTCTGCATCTATTGAGATGATCATGTGATTTTTATTCTTCATTTTGTTAATGTGGTGTATAATGTTGATAGATTTGCAGATGTTGAACCATCCCTGCACCCCTGGAATGAAACCCACTTGATCATGGTGTATGATCTTTTTAATGTATTGTTGTATTTGATTTGCTAGTATTTTGTTGAGGATTTTTTCATTGATATTCATCAGTGGTATTGGCCTGGAGTTTTCTGTTTTTGTGTTGTCCTTGGCTGGTTTTGGTATCAGGGTAATGTTGGCTTCATAGAATGAGTTAGGAAGCCTCCCCTCCTCTTCAATATTTTGGAAGACTTTCAGAAGGATGGGTATTCAGTCTTCTTTGAATGTTTGGTAGAATTCACCAGGGAAGCCATCTGGTCCTGGACTTTTACTTTTGGGGAGGTTTTTGATTACTGTTTCAATCTCCTTACTGGTGATTGGTCTATTCAAATTCTCTATTTCTTCTTGACTCAGTTTTGGAAGATTGTATGATTCTAAGAATTTATCAATTTCTTCTAGATTATCCAACTTGTTGGCGTATAGTTTTTCATAGTATTCTCTTTTAATCTTTTGGTTTCTGATGTGTCCATTATAATTTCTCCTCTTTCATTTTTGACTTTATGTGAGCTTTCTCTCTTTTTTTCTTGGTTCGTCTAGCTAAAGGTTTGTCAATTTTCTTTATCTTTCCAAGAATCAGCTCTTGGTTTCATTTATTTTTTCAATTTTTTTTTAGTCTCAATTTCATTTATTTCTGCTCTGATTTTTATTATTTCCTTACTTCTACTGATTTTAGGCATTGTTTGTTCTTGGTTTTCCTGTTCTTTTAGGTGCACTGTTAGATTGTTTATTTGAGATTTTTCTTGTTTGTTGAAGTAGCTTGTATTGCTATAAACTTCCCTCTCAGAAGTGCTTGTGCAGTATCCCATAAATTTTGGCATGTTGTATTTTCATTGTCACGTGTCTCCAGGTATTTTTTTTTTTTAAAGATTTTATTTTTTCCTTTTTCTCCCCAAAGCCCCCCGGTACATAGTTGTATATTCTTCGTTGTGGGTCCTTCTAGTTGTGGCATGTGGGACGCTGTCTCAGCGTGGCTTGATGAGCAGTGCCATGTCCGCGCCCAGGATTCAAAGCAACGAAACACTGGGCCACCTGCAGCGGAGAGCGCAAACTTAACCACTTGGCCATGGGCCAGCCCCTCCAGGTATTTTTTTTAATCTCTCCTTTGATTTCTTCATTGACCCAATCGTTTTTCCATAGCATTTTGTTTAATCTCCACATTTTTGTGGTTTTTCTGATTTTCTTCCTGTAGTTGATTTCTAGTTTCATACCTTTGTGGTCAGAAAGATGCTTGGTATTATTTCAGCCTTCTTAAACTTATTGAGACTTGTTTTGTGGCTTAATATGTCATCAATCCTGGAGAATGTTCCAAGTATCTGTGAAAAGAATATGTATTCTGTGGTTTTAGGATGGAACGTTCTATATATCTATCTATCTATTAAGCCCATCTGGTGTAATGTGTCATTTAAAGCCAATGTTTCCTTATTGATCTTCTGTTTGGATGATCTATCCATTGGTGCAAGTGGAGTGTCAAAGTCCCCTAGTAGTATTGTGTACTGTTTATTTCTTCTTTTATGTCCGTTAATAATTGTTTTATATATTTAGGTGCTCCTATGTTGGGTGCATAGATATTTACAAGTGCTATATCCTCTTGTTGGATGGTTCCCTTTATCATGATGTAGTATCCTTCTTTGTCTCTTGTTACAGTTTTTGTTTTAAAGTCTATTTTGTCTGATATTAGTATTGCTACCCCAGCTTTCTTTTCATTGACATTTGCATGGAATATCTTTTTCCATCCCTTTGCTTTGAGTTTGTGAGTGCCTTTAAGTCTGAAGTATGTCTCTTGTATGCAGCATATATGTGCGTCTCATTTTTTTATCCAGTTGGCCACCCTATGCATTTTGATTGGAACATTTAGTCCATTGACATTTAATGTAGCTATTGATGAGTAGGTACTTGTTACCATTTTGTTACTTTTTTTCTGGGTGTTTTAGTAGTTCTCTGTTTCTTTCTTCTTCTCTTGCTCTCTTACCTAGTAGTTTGATGGCTTTCTTTACTATTATGTTTGGGTTCCTTTCTGTTAATTTTTTTGTGTATTTATATTATGTTTCTGGTTTGTGATTAGCAAGAGGTTCATACATAATATTCTATGTATTTGGCAATCTTTATTGAGTTGATGGTCTCTTTATTTTGACCTTTTTCTAAAAGCTCTACTCTTTTACTCCCTTCCTCCCTCATTTTATGTTTTTGATATCATATCTAACCTCTTTTGTGTGTGTGTGTGTGTGTATCAATTACCCTCTTATCATGGAAATAATTAATTTTAGTACTTTTGTCTTTTGACCTTCAGATTATCTTCATAGATGGTTGATCTGCATGCTTTACTGTATTTTTGCCTTTACAAGTAATTGTCTTGCCTTTTTATTTTTTTTTGGATAATTTTCTCATTCCTATTTGTGGTCTTCTCTTTCCCAGTTAAATAAATCCCTTTAGCATTTCTTGTAAAACTGGTTTCTTGGTGATAAACTCCTTTAATTTTTGCTTGTCTGAGAAAATCTTTATCTCTCCTTCCATTCTGAATGATAACCTTTCTGGGTAGAGTATTCTCGGCTGTAGGTTTTTTCCCTTTAGCTCTTTAAATATATCTTGCCACTCCCTTCTAACCTCTAAGGTTTCTGCTGAGAAGTCAGCTGATGGCCTTATGGGGTTTCCTTTGTATATACGTTGTTGCCTTTCTCTTGTGGCTTTTAGGATTCTTTCTTTATCTTTAATTCTTGACATTTTAATTATAATGTGTCTTAGTGTGGGCCTCTTTGGGTTTATCTTGTTTGGTGCTCTCTATGCTTCCTGTACCCAGATGTCTGTTTCCTTCCTTAGGTTAGGAAAGTTTTCAGCTGTTATTTCTTCAAGTAGAATCTCTGCCCCTTTGTCTCTCTCTTCTCCTTCTGGGACACCTATAATACAAATGTTAGTGCACTTGATATTGTCCCAGAGTTCCCTTAGACTGTTCTTATTCTGTCTAATTCTTTTTTCTTTTATCTGTTCAGCTTGAGTGATTTCCTCTAGTCTTTCATCCAGCTTGCTGATCCATTCTTCTTTATCATCTACTCTGCTATTGAGTCCCTCTAGTGAATTTTTCATTTCCAGTATTGTATTTTTCATCTCTCTCTTTTTTTTTAAAGATTGGCACCTGAGCTAACAACTGTTGCCAATCTTCTTTTTTTTACCTGCTTTTGTCTCCCCAAATCCCCCCAGTACATAGTTGTATATTTTAGTTCTGGGTCCCTCTAGTTGTGGCATGTGGGATGCTGCCTCAACATGGCCTAGCGAGCGGTGCCATGTCCGTGCCCAGGATCTGAACCCTGGGCCACTGAAGTGGAGTGCACGAACTTAACCACTTGGCCATGGGGCAGGCCCTCTGTATTCTTCATTTCTGATTGTTTCTTTTTCATATTTTCCAGTTCTTGGTTGACATTCTCGCTGTGTTCATCCAATCTTCTCCCAAGATTAGTGAGCATCCTTATGAATTTTTGTTTGAACTCCTTGTCAGGGAGATTGCTTATTTCTGTTTCATTTAGTTCTTTTTCTGGAATTTTGTCCTATTCTCTTACTTGGAACATATTCCTTTGTCTCTTCATTTTTTCTCTTTCTCTGTGCTTCTATCTATGTATTACCTGGCTGAGCTATGTCTCCTGATCTTGGAGAGGTAGCCTTATGTAAGAGATGCCTTATGAGGCCCAGCAGTGAGCTTTCCTCTTGTCACCGGTTCCACGTGTTCCTGGAGTGACCCCTGTGTGGGCGATGTGTGTCCTTCTGTTGTGGCAGGGTTGCTGTTACTGCAAGTGCCTGGGGAGGCTAGGCTGTCCCCGCAGCTGGCTTGTTGTAATGCTCAGCTGCATGGGGCTGTTATGTGCTCTTCAGTCACTTTATCAGGCATGGGGAGCCCTGGCCACAGTTGGCTGCAAGATCTAACAGCACATTCCTGTTGCAGTTTTCTGTTAAGTGAGTATGCCCCCAGTGTGGCTGGTTGCTAGGTTCAGGGGCTTACAATTGCAGTAGGCCTCTGGACTACAAGGCTCTCGTCAGCTCTCTCAGGATTGCAGTTGAGCGGGGCAGGCCCAAGACATGGGAGTAACCAATTGTTTCAGCTTTGGAAGGTGGGACTGATCCCCTATGTGGCTTTTTGAGAAGCACAAGTCTTCTGCAGCTGACAAGCCCCACTACCCTCAGGGTCACCCACACTGTCAACACAGTCCTGCCCTGTATGTGCGCCCTGACACCCTGAAGCATAGTCAGTCACCCCAGTGCAGAGGCCCCACACACTCCATCAAAGTCCTACACACACCCACTCCTCGCGCATGCCCTGCTCTGCAGAGGCAGACCCACTCCCCAGGTGCAGAGGATCCAGGCACCCAGCCTATGCAGGCCCACAAGTTGCCTGATGGCTTGCTGTTGGGTGGGGTCAGCCCCTAGGGCAGGCTCTCTGCCCTGGGTGAGCTGGATTAAATTAGTGCTCTAGTGGGCAGGGCAGCCCCTGGGTGACAGGCCAGGTGAAAAACTCCAATGGTGTCTGCCAGTGTCTGTGTCAGCACACCTGTACTAGGTCATGGTAATGGCTGCCGCCAATGTCTCAGTCCCTGGAGAGGTCTCACCTCTCACTGAGATGCACCCACAGCAGATCAGGCAAGTCTCTTTTTTACCAAAGGACAGCGCACCTTTTTTTCTGGTGATTTTAGGTTGTTTTCCAAAATGGGTAAATTTGTGTCTGGGCCCTTTAAGAGCTGGCTTTTTCCCCCTTATGTCTGATAGCTTTTCTGAGGGTATTCCCCATTGTTGTTAATAGCCAGCAAAGCTGGATATATCATGACACTTATCTCAGTTGTGTTTAGTCCAAAGGGTGTTTATAGTGGGAAGGCTCCCTTGCTCAGGTACCTCTCTCCTCCAGGGAAGACTGCGTACCTAGGATTGGTCCCGGTGAGCTGTGAAATGCCATGGCTTGCGAAGGTGGCTGTTTTCTCCCCAGAAAGGAATTTCTGCCTCTTTCACCTCAGTCAGGACTGTCCCTTGTTGCAGGGGTTCTTTTTATCCAGTTTTCAGTTCTCTCTTAGGGGTGATTGTTGGCTTTTTTCAAGATTTTCTCTGTCTCTGGTTTTCTGCAGTTTGAATATGACTTGCCTAGGTGTCAATTTTTTGGCATTTATCTGTTTGATGTTCTCTGAGCTTCCTGGATCTGTGGTTTGGAGTCTGTCATTAATTTTGGAAAATTCTCAGCCATTATTACTTCTAAAATTTCTTCTGTTCCTTTCTTTTTCTTCTAGTATTCCCATTACACACATGTTACACCTGTTGTAATTGTCCCACAGGTTTTGGATATCTTGTTCCCGCCTCCCCTTTTTTTTTCGTTCTTTTTTCTCTTTGCATTTCAGTTTGGAACATCTCTATTGATGTATCTTCAAGCTCACTGATTCTTTACTTGGCTGGGTCTAGTCTATTGGGGAGCCTATCAAAGGTATTTTTCATTTCTGTTACAGTGTTTTTGCTCTCTAACATTTCCTTATGATTCTTTCCTAGAGTTTCCATCTCTTCTCACATTACCCATCTGTTCTTGCGTGCTGCCTACTTTTTCCATTACAGCCCTTAACATATTAATCGTAATGATTTTAAATCCTTTATCTGATAATTCTAAAATCTGTATTATATCTGCCTCTTCTCCTGGTGCTTGCTTTGTCTCTTCACACTCTATTTGCGTGTGTTTGTGTGCGTTTAGCATTTCTTGTAATTTTTTGTGGAAAGCTGGCCATGATGTATGTGGTCCTAGGAAGTGAGGTAATCAGGCTTCAAGTGTGAGGTTTTGTGTTAATCTGGCTAGAAGCTGGACTGGCTGTAACACTTGCTGCAGCTGTCTTGCCAAAGGCTTCAGTTTCTTCTAGTACCTTGTTGGGTTTTCTCTCCTGCTGCCTTTGTTTTTTCCTAAGAATTCTTTCTTAAATAGCCTCTTTGGCCTGCAGCTCTCTCAATTGTAATCTACAGTTATTATACCTGTTGATGTGGTGGCAAGTGGTTAGGGAGGGGACATTTTATAACTCAGGATTAAATTATAATTCTTTTTTATTTTGTTTGTTTTTAGTGGGTCTGAGTCCCTGGGCTGTGACCTTTGGGAGCATTTCTTCGGTCTCCTCCCACCCCTGTGTGAGACAGGAAGGCTGGAGGAGGTTGGAGTTGTCCAACTGCACTTCACTCAGATCAGATAAAGCTCTGGTAAAGCATTTTTCCTGGGGCAGCCCTTCGTTCCAGACAAGGATCTGGGTGTATTTCAAAATGCTTACTCTTCCCCTCCCCCGCCCCCGTCATCATCCCGTCCCCCCCCCGCCCCCCCCCCCCACAGGAAACATAAAGTGATTTCTCTCCAGTCTTTTTGAGGAGAACCTGGCAGCCTTCTGGAGATGAAACCCACAAACATGTGGGGGCGCTGTAAGACTAGATCTGTGAGATAATGGAACATATATATTGGTCTTTGCCGCCGGTTCCTGGCACAGAGCTCCTAAAACCTTTGTAATTTCTTAAGCGATAAGAACTCTAGGAGCATCTTTTGTTCTGATATGGGTCTTTGACCTCTGTTCCTGGCACAGGGCTCTTGAAACCCTTGGAATTTCCTGGGTGATAGAAATGTCTTTTGTTCTAATGAGGCAACTCTGGATAAGCTTCCAGGATGGCTCCTGGATGACGGCTGGTTACTGGAAAGAGCAGGTCATGATTAGAAGCTTGGAATTTTCAGTCCCTGTCCTTTCTTTGTAGGGGAGAGGAGCTGGAAGTGGAGCTAATAATTGATCCTGCCTACGTGAGAAAACCTCCAAAAAATCCCAGCAGTATAGGGTTTGGAGAGCTTCTGGGTTGGTGAACATGTGGGGGGTGCCGAGAGAATGACACAACCAGAGAAGGCGTGGAAACTCCCCACCTCTCCCCACGCACCTTGCCCTATATACCTCTTCCATCTGGATATTCATCTGTATTCTGTATCATAGCCTTTATAATAAACAGGTAAACATATGTTAAATGTTTGAGTGCTGTGAGCCACTCTAGCAAATTAATCGAACCCAAGGAAGGGGTCCTGGGAATCTCTGATTCGTAGCCAGTTCTTTAGAAGTACAGATAACAACCTAGACTTGCGACTGATGTCTGAAGTCCAAGGAGGAGGTTAGTGGAACCCTCAATCTATAGCCGTATATACTCAGTCAGAGTACAAGTGGCAATCTGGGCTCGTGATTGACATCTGATGTAGGGGCGGGGCAGTCTTGTAGGACTGAGCCCTTAAGCTGTGGGATCTGATGCTATCTCTAGGTAGATAGCATGAGAATTGAGTTGAATTGTAGGACACCCAGCTGGTGTCAGGGAGAATTGCTTGGTGTGGGGAACAGCCTCCACACATTTGGTGACCAGAAGTGTCAGAAGTGAAGTGTTCTGTGTGAGTAGTAAAGGAGACACATGGGAAAGAAACACAGTTGGGAAGAACTGGGGTTTTCCTTTATAGGGCCCCTAGGAATTTTTAACTCTCAATCTAGTCCACACTGAACCTCCAGCAATCTATCAATTACCACCAGAAGCGTTCCTGCTGGTTACGACACCAGCGGCTCCAGCAGTTTCTGCTTCTGCCCCGACCCCACGGAAGCTAATGGGGCAGTTTCTCTGTAATCCCTGTAGCGCCGGTTTTTAGGGTGGGGTTTGCCCTGTGACCTCAATTCTCAAATGGATCTCAGATTTGCAGTTTACTCAGCTTTTTCTTATTATGAGAATGGAAGGGATGACTTCTGAGCTCTTTCCACGTCCAAGTTGGCACTGGAAGTCTGTTCGTATGTATATCATATTTTTTAAACACTTAGTAAATGTCATCCTAAACATTTTTGGTTACTGTTATTTGCAAACAGAGTGCCCTTGGAGCACTTACAGTTTGGAGGGCGAGGCAGAGACTAGACCGATCATTGCCTCAGTAAATAAATGCTATAAATGGTGAGAGGGGTCAAAATGCCCCAAGAATGTCTAGGAAGGAACCCAAGCCACCGAGCTGGGGGGTCAGCACAGCCTGCCCTGCGGCAGTGACAGTGCAGGGGGGCTGAAGGTGCTGGGGCAGAGAGGAGGGGTGGAGGGGCCGGCCTTGAGGAGGGGGGAGGCCCCAGCTTTTCCACGTCCTGGCCCAGTGCTCTCCTTCCTTTCTTTGTTTTGTCCCTATTAGTCATCTTCACCTTTAGCTTGACTTCTCAACTCGACTGCGTTCACCTGGGCTGCTGGGTGAGAGGTCGTTTTCACAGTGGAGATGCTGTCTGGAGCCTGTGCTGGGGGTGGAGAGTGGGGTCTGACAACCTCCTCCTCTCCTATCTGAATAAAGCTGCTTGGGCCTGGTTACGGATTCTGGAAGAAACCCACCAGGAGAGCTCTGGTCCCCAGGTTTTGCTACCACCAGCCTCCAGAAAGGCAAGCGAAGGTCAGAGCCAGCATTCTGTTGGCTGCTGTACACCCTTGATGTGTTAGGCACTCTTCTTTGATAGCACACCCTCTGAGATAAGCATTATCATCCCCATTTCACAGACAAGAAAACTGAGGTTCAAGAGGGGTGCTCATTTGCCCAGTCTCCAGGCAGCTAGAAAGATGCAGGGCTGGGATTCAAACCTAAGGGTCCTAACTTTAGGTCTGAGCTCCTCCCCTCTACCCCTTCCCCACAAAGACCAGGCCTCCCCAGTGTGAGAGAGCCATGCTCTGTGTGGCCTCAGCTGCCAGCATCTGTCCCCAGATGTACAGGCAGATGCTGTGGGGGATTTAGCGGCAGGCTTCATGGAAATTTGGCTGGGAGCCTCCATTGTCTCAGCATTTTGTAATCTGGCCCTGGGCAGGGGGCTAGGGGTGGAGGCCACTTTTCCTGGGAACTCAGGCGACGAGGGGGTGTGAAGCGTCAGACTGGGACCCAGGCCAAGAGAGCAAGAAGAAAGTTGGGCCTTGGCCAAGCTCTGGGCCCTTGGGAGCAGCCAGCTGGATGAAGCCACGCAGGCTGGGCCAGATGCGGGCCAGGGAAAGTTGCAGAGTTGCTGGCGACTCCTTGTCTGATGTGACAATACAGAGGGTGAAGTGATGCCATCTAGGGAAACACAGGGGCCTCTGGTCCCCAGGAAAGGAGCCCAATCCATTATGAGGGAGCACAGAGGCTTCTGGGAGGAGGGAGCCACTGTGTGCCGAGGCCAAAGAGATGAGCAGAAGTTGGCCAGGTCCTTCTGAGGAGGGAAAGCAGTAAGAAGAGCCTGTTGATGAGGAAATGTCTGATCCATTGTGGGGGTTTCAAGCTGTTCAGTTGGTCCCAAATGTCAGATGTGAAACATAGCATAGCAAGAAATGAGGCTGGGGTCCAGGTGGAAAGGTCCAGGTGTCAGATATAGCATGGGACATAGTTAAACCATAAAAAAAGATTCATTGATTATCTGAAATTCAAATTTCACTGGGCTTCCTGTATTTTTGTTTGCTAAATCTGGCAATTCCAGACTTGGGAGCAATTGGACTTAATTCCTAGGTAGTGGGGAGCCATCAGAGGCTTTGCAGAAGGGGGATGACATGATCATATTTACATTTTAACAGGAGGTGGGCACAGTGCGGACTGAACGGGGCAGGACTGAAGAAGGAAAGGAGACCAGCCAAGAGGGAAGCTATAGCGATGAAGAGTGGGTGGACAGATAGGGATTTATTAAAGAGGTAAGGTGATGGGCCTTGGTGATAAACTGAATGTGGAAATTGAGAAAACAGGGCATCAGGATGACATCCAACTTTCTGGGCAACTAGACAGACGGTGGTGACCTTTCCTGAGCTAGGAGCAAAGGGAGAGAGGCAGGTTTTGGAGGAGAGAGAAGCCAAGTCCAGCTTTTGACATGAGACCATCCTAGAAGAGATGTCCAGGAGATAGCTGGAGATGGGGGTCTGGAATTCAGCTGAGAGCCCAGGGCTGGAGGTCTGCATTTGGCAGTGGTAAGCTTTTGGAGCGAAACCACTGGAAGCTTGGGAATGGAAGAACGTGCTCAGGGAAAGAGTAGAAGGGAAGGAGACTGAGAATGAACCCTGAGAACTAGCAATAGCTTAGGGGAAGTGGAAGGAAGAGAAGCCAGCAAATTAGACACAGAGGCTGAGGCCAGAGGTTTGGAGAAACACAGGAAAGGTCTTCACGACACTGTGCCCCCCACCCCCACCCCCAGAAGCTAAGGCAGGACAGAGTGGGAAGAAAGAGAGAGAGTTCGAAGGCGTCAAGCACTAGCAAGACATCAAGTCATGTGAGGGCAAAAAGTAGCCTGGTGGATTTGGCTACTAGAGACCTGAGGAGGAGTGTTTCAGTGGAGTGGTGGGGGCAGAAGGCAGGTGGGAAGGGTCAATGAAACAGTGAGAGGTAGACACAACTCTTTCCTGGACTTTGGCTGTGAGCCACTGAGACATGGTTAATCC
Source organism: Equus quagga (assembly GCF_021613505.1). Lineage (NCBI taxonomy): Eukaryota > Metazoa > Chordata > Mammalia > Perissodactyla > Equidae > Equus > Equus quagga. The sequence continues at coordinate 82,963,715 of NC_060267.1, forward strand.
ACCAGTCATCCTCTCCTTCCCCAGACCCCACCAAACTGACAGTGAAGGAATAAAGCAAGGATAAGCCAGCCCATGATGACAAAGATGCCAGGAGAGGAGGCACCAGCAGAAAAAAGATTTCAACAAATCTTTGGAAGATGAGATGCTAATAGAGAAGTGGCAAGCAAATTCATGGCTACAACCTCAAGTGTCTGCAGAGGGCATAAGGAGGAGGAGGGAGCCAGATGTGTCCTGAAGGATCCCCAAGAGGCCCAGGTCTTGGATGGACCAGGAATGGTTGGAAGTCTGGACACAGAGCAGTTGTTCCCCAGGTCTTATAGGTATAGATGACTATACCCACAAGTTTAAGGGCATCAGTTTCTTCTTGGAGGAAGAAACTAATCCCCAGAGTATGGACTTCCACTGATGATGATGACAGGTCTGCACATCCTTCAATCACCTTTCAGTGGAGCCCAACCATGAGCATCGAGCTTCCAATGTCCCCAGGGTCACTGGTGCCTGCCTCCTTCACCTGGGTTGGCTCCATTCTCCAGCTCTCTAGGGTGACCCCCAGTAGCTCCCATCACTTCAACACCAAGTCCAGTGGAAGGGACAGTGCTCTTCCTCTGTATCTCAAACCAAAATCCTGGCATCAAGCCCTATTGGTCCTGATTAGTCTGACTTAGGTCACGGGTCATCCCTGAACTGATCATGGCCAGAATCACGGAAAGTACTGATGGGTTCAGCCCAGATCACATGTTCCACCCCCCAAAAAGGAGATGGAGTTTGTGACTATGAAACACACGGGCTGGGGCACAAGTTCCCCCAAAGCCACATCAGGGTACTTTTGCCCCAGGAAGAGAGAAGATGCTGGGCAGCAAAAGTAACTAACATCTAGGTCTGCCACTGGGTCCTGATTCTGGGATCCCTGAATTCTGGGGACCCTTGCTTCGAGGCCCTCAATACATGTTTGTGGAATGGACAGAAGGACAGATGAACAAGGCGTCTGTCCAGCTCCCAGTGAGAATTAATTATTTCCCCTCTTGTGCCTCTTTTTTATTTACCTTTACCACCAGCCTAGCAGAAATTCATATCTTTGTCTTGTCCATTTCATATCCTTAGCACCCAGCACAGTGCCTGGCACAGAGCAAGGGCTCAGAGAATATCTGAATGAATGAAGAAACTCATCTACAGGCAGAGCTCCCAGTTTGGCCACTTACCCTCTGAGCCTCATTTTCCCCATCTGCAGCCAGTGGATGCTGCTCTGGAAATCAGGCAGCCATGACAACACGAACAGTGGCTCCATGAAGAGGAGCACTGAATGTGGATGTCACCAGTCCCAGCAGGAGCAGCCTCTCACATTGATCACTGACCTTACAGGACACTCCCAGCCCTGGCATGGAAGCAGTTAATTGCCCTCCTAAACTACAGGAAAACTGCAGCTGCACGCCACCTCCTCTTGTTTGCCAGATCCAGAATCTAATTTTGCTAAGGTTGGAGGACTAATCCATTTAGCAGAAGTCATGGGGGAGGGAAGTGAGAAGTTAGTGATGGCCCCCAGGAGATCGAGGTTTGGAATACGTTCAACTCTCGGCTGGAAAACTCTGGGAGATGAATCGTGGCCCTACGTAGAAAGGGCATTGTTGTGGCCAGAACTGAGCAGGGCTAGAAGGCGCAGGGCTCCTTCGGAGGTGGAGACTCCCCCATCACTGGAAGCATTCGTAGGGTACCCACTTAGAGAGGATGTTGTACATGGGATTAGAATGAATGCTTACTTCCCTACCCAGTTCTTAGGATTCCAAACCAGCCCACGGTGACAGGGCATCTTCTGGTTGCTGGCCACTGTCCCAGGGGCTGTACACCAGCTGGCTCCCTTAATCCTCCCAACAGTCCAGGAAGGGAGTTGTCCATAGATCCATTTTGCAAGTAAGAAAACCGAGGGGCCAAGTTGCTTTCATCTGGTCCCTCCAAGAAAGAGCAATAGTGATAGGCAGCATTGCTCAGAACTGGAGCCCAGGTGGCGGGCTGAGCACGTTACTCACATGAATTCACTGAATCTTCACAACTATTCTATGAGGTAGGCATCCTCTCCCCATTTTACAGATGTGGAAAACTGAGTCTTGGAGAGATTTATTTGCCCAACCTCAGAACATCAGTGAGCAGCAGCACCCAGATGCTAACTGAGGTCTGCCTGACACCAAAGTCTAGGATTTTAACCAGAGCAGTCATTGCAAACTGAGGTTTTCGGTTTCTGTCTGTTGTTTTTCTGCTGAGGCTCACTGCTGGGGATGGTGCAGGCTCCTGGCAAAGTGACCCTCATGCTGGCTTTCTCTTTGGGGAGAAGAACCAGAGACCAAGGGGAAGTGGGACCAGCTGCAGCTATTCCAACCTCCTCTTCCCACTCCCTGCATTGCACCATGGAAGAAGCAGCTACAACAGACAAGGCTCGGCCTTGTCCAGCAGGGCTCTGTCCTGCAGAGAGAGGGGCTCACAATGCCAGGGAAGAAACGCAGTGGTGGCAGCATGGTCCTGGGTTGGACCCCAGACCCTGGTCCTTTAAGGAACGAAGCTGCGCATTCCGCCAGGACAACATGGGGAAGGAGGGTCCCAATATTTCCTGAGCACCTACTGTGTGCCAGACATGGAGCACATTCCATCTATTCTCTCATTTATTCCTGACATTGACCTAGAATACTTATTCAACATTAATTAGCCCAGGAGGCCTGAGGATCCCTCCAGCCTGCGGGACTCTGATGCTGCCATTTCTTAGCTTCCTTCTGCCCTAGCCCCTTTCTCTACAGTCCCCAACGTCTCCATCTGTAGCTACTGTCCACCCACTACCTGAGGTCGCCCTGGCCCTGACCCTGGCATGACATTTGGGAGCATCCTAGTGCCACCTGCTGGCTGGTGCTGGAAGAACAAGGGGCCAGGGTGGAGAGTCCTGCAGCCTGGGTGTAGGCAGGCGGGTTGATTTGCTCACTGCCCTGCTGCAGAAAGCATCTCAGGCATTCCAAGGATGCGTAACATACAACCAGAGCAGAAAATAAGAGTGTGGAAAAAGAAGAAAGAAACACAAGGACGGGAGCACAAAGGAGCCAGGGATGAAGTTAAAGTATAGACTATAAGGATCTCCTGCAGTGGAAATTAGGAAATTTTGAAGATGCCTTTTATCATCTACTCAAGGCACAAAGAAATGAGGGGAGCATCCACGAGCCATGGCCAGCTGAGAACTCATGTTAGTTCTCACTCCATCAGTTTTACAGGTTATACACGGGTACAATGCACAATTTCACGCACGAAACGCACACACACACCCCTTCACCACCTCCTTCCAGAAATCGTGTTGGGATGTGCAAGGAGAGGGAAAGCCTTACCATGCAGACTTGAAAAGTGATTCAAGGCATACATTTTAGAAAGGAGAGTCACAATAAATAAGATAAGATATTCACAGGAAAAAAGATTCAGATATACATTTGAAAAGACAGTAATCTTTCAAAAAAAAAAAAACGGGAGTATAATTTTGAAGGAAAACCCATTAAGGATAATTCTGCTAGTTGGGTTTTTAACTTTTGGGATATAAGGTATGAAGTTCTCTTTTTTATTTTTAGGTATACTTTTTGGTGAGGCAGATTGGCCCTGAGCTAACATCAGCTGCCAATCCTCTTTTTTTTTCTTCCCAACGCCCCAAAGCCCTAAAGCCCTGGTACATATCCTGGTTCTATATCCTAGTTGTAGGTCCTTCTAGTTCTTCTATGTGGGACGCTGCCACAGCATGGCTTGATGAGTGGTGTGGAGGTCCATGCCCTGGATCTGAACCGGTGAGCCCCCAGCCGCTGAAGTGGAGTGCACAAACTTAACCACTATGCCATGGGGCCGGCCCCGAAGTTCTCTTAATGTGAGGGGGCTGGGTTCCCTTCCCACTATACTCTTGCTATGGAGGCCACACCTCAGCTCTAAGCCACCTTGCAGGTGGCACAAAAAGGGAAATGCAGCCATTTACACAATCCCCAAAGTCTACGAATGAAGACAAACCAATTATTCAGGAGAAGCATGACTTAGGTACTAAGATAAAAATAAGTTGCTCCCAGACTGGGTGAGGGGTCCCAGAGGAAGAAGATAGAGTGGAGAAGATGAGTGACGTCCTCCGTCACAGCCTCCCCACAAGCCACTTCATGGGGCATCACACCCAATCCAAAGATGGGACCACTCTTCTGATGGGGCCAAGACCATGCTGTCCTGGCCTGGGCCCTGGAGATGTCCAGACTGTCAGGAAAGTTGGTTCCCCTCCGTAGGGTTTAATTACAGCTGGGTTGTGAGTGCTTTGGGCCTGTGCTCTCCCTGGAAGCCTTGCTCCTGGTCTGTCCTCCAGGGGCTGGAGTCTCTCTCCTAAGCCCTGAGCTTGTGGGAAAAGCTGAGTCCCACTCATCTGCCTTCCAGGGCTCCTCCCTGAAATGGATGAGTTTGGAACCCTGCCTGGGTGGCCTTGTCCTCTGATGCTGTGCCAGGCTCCTCTGAGGGTCCAAGCCCTCCACCACTGAGTCAGTTTCTTGGGTTCTACGTTCCTTCCAGGCTGTGCCGAGGGCCTCTCTGTTTTGCTGCAGCTGATTTGGTTGAAACGAACAGAGGCCTGCTCAGACCAGCTTACCGAGGGGAAGTTCATGACACCCACACAGGAGGGGCTGAGAACCTCTTGACACCCCAAGATCAAGCAAATCAAGGCCCTCTACGATGCAAATGACAAAAACCCCAAGTCAACCTCAAGTATAAGAAGGAAGAGGAGGAGAGACTGGCTCAGAGCTGACTTCAAGTACAGCTGGATCCAGAGATTCAAACACCGGCACCAGGACTCAGTCTTGCGCCCCCATCTCCTCCTCTCCCTGCTGGCTCCATTCTCAGGCAGTGTCCCCCACAGGGAACAAGATGGCTGCAGCACATCTGGCTCAGTTCCACCCTCCCAGCATCCCAGTGAGCAGAACCTTTCTCTCTTCCCATCAGCTCTAACCAAAGTCACGCCAGGCTCAGGTGTCATTGGGCCAGCTTAGGTCACATGTCCATCTCTGAACCAACCACCGTGGCCAGGGGGAAAGAATCACACTATTGGCTAGGCCTGGGTCCCACACCCACTTCCAGTCAACCCAATCATGTGAACTGAAATTTTAGTAATTTCTGAAGGAAAATAGGGGATCTATGGCAAGAAAAGAGAATGCTATGCAAACACAGATATGTTTGTTCCGTCCGGGAAGCCCAGTATTACTGGCCTCACAGGAAGCAGAGCTGGGGAGCTGGTGGGGGCTGAGGTGGCCCTGCAGGGCTGTGGGTCCTTGTTCCTCCCTTGCATCTCCCCTCTCCTGTCTGTGCTAAGTCCCCCTTTGATGAGACGGAGATCCAGGCCGACCCAGGGCTAGGTGGCACGGGCTCATGGAGTCAGTGCACCTGAGCTTGAATCTTGGCTCTGAGCTTCTTAGCGGAGGGACATGGGACATTTTACCTCATCTGTCTGGATCTCAGTATCCTCCCCTGAGAAGTGGGGGTCAATGGCACGGCCAGCCTCCTGGGTGGCAACTGCCAGAGCTTCATGAGATAAGGCACTAAGAATACTGAGCACAAGCCGCTGTGGAAAACAGTCTGGCGGCTCCTCAAAAAGTTAAACATAGAATTAGCATATGACCCAGAATTCCACTCTAGGGTCACACCCCGAAGAACTGAAAGCGGGGACCAATGTCTGCACTCCAACATTCAAAGCAGCATTATTCACAATAGTTAACAAGTGGAAACAACACAATCTCCACCAACGGATGAATAGATAGACAAAATGTGGTCCATCCGTACAATGGAATATTATTCAGCCTTAATTAAAAAGGAATGGAATTCTGACATGTGACAACATGGATGATCCTTGGGAACACTATAGTGAGTGAAATAAGCCAGATTCAAAAGGACAAATATCGTGTGATGCCACTTATATGAGGTACCTAGAACAGGCAAATTCATAGAGACGGGAAGCAGAAGAGAGGTTACCAGGAGCAGAGGCCGGGGGAAATGGGGAGTTACCATTGAAAGGGTACAGAGTTTCTATCTGAGATGATGAGAAAGTTCTGGAAGTGGATAATGGTGATCGTTGCACAACAGTACGAGTGTACTTAATACCATTGAACTGTACACTTAAAAATGTTTAAAATAGTAAATTTAAAAAATTTTTTAAGTAAAAAAAAATATGATCTTAACAAAAAGAAAATTTAGCACAGAGCCTGGCACACAGTGGACACTCAGTAAGCTGTTGTTCTCATCCGCATTCATAGCCTTTACTCACATTTTTTTAGCGTTTGCTCCCACTGCTGGGTTGACCAACTGTGTCCGTTTCCTGGGATGCAGGAGTTTCAGTGCTAAAATCAGGAAAGTTCTGGGCAAGCTGCAACAGGTGGTTACCTGGCCTGCTGCAAATTCTCTCTTCTCTTCGTTTCCCAGTTCCAAAACTCAGAGGGGAAGATCGGTTTGGTCCTGTTCGTCTTTTTAAGCCAAGCTGCCCAGGTCACTAACAGAAGGTGTCATTGGAGCCAGGGTTCACCCTTTGTAGGGGGTCTGGGGTCACCAGGGTGGGAGTTCCCTTTGAAGAGCCTGTGGCTGAGGCAGGTACCAGAATGGCTCCAGGTTAAGACCCAGGCCAGGTTGGCAGCCACTGACCTGAGCCAACCTGACCGGCAGACACCAGCCTCAGAAGCCCACAATTTTTTTTTTAATTTAACTTTTTTGAGGAAGCTTAGCCCTCAGCTAACATCTGCCGCCAATCCTCCTCTTTTTGCTGAGGAAGACTGGCCCTGACCTAACATCTATGCCCATCTTCCTCTATTTTATATGTGGGACACCTGCCGCAGCATGCCGCCGCATGGCTTGATAAGTGGTGCGTAGGTCCATGCTTGGGATTCGAACCGGCGAACCCTGGGCCACCGAAGCGGAACAGGCAAACTTAACCACTGTGCCACCGGGCTGCCCCTAGAATCCTGCACTTTGAAAGCAGACTCCACTCTCGCCTACCCCTGGGCCATCCTCCAACCTGGTTGCTGGACTTTGCCCACACACTCTCTCTCACTCTGAAACCACAGCCTTGCCCAGGAAGAACTCAGAGGCCCCGCCACGCTGAGCTCAGGAGTGGCAGCTGCTATGGTGCCACAGGGTCCCTTCCCCTGGCCTCCGGGCTCACCTCAGCCTCTGGCCTCCGTTGGTCAGTGTTAGTCACTACGGTGACCACAGGGCCTCCTGGGTGCTGGATGCTTAACCTCATTTCATGGAAACCTCACACCAGTCCTGGAAGGACGTTCACAGGTGAGAAACTGAGACCCAGAGCTGCAGGTTCACTTGCCCGGGTTCATCCAGCTGGTCTGTGGCTGAGCCAGATTTGAACCTGGTCGGTGTGACTCCAGAGCATGTGTTTTTCCTGACTTTCTGCCCCCCAAAGTCACTCCCTATCCGGAATTCAGCCTTTGGGATCCAGGCATCAGGGACAGGGCCTCGACTCCCCCCACACCCCCACCTCAACCACGACCCCTGGGAGTGGGTATTTCTACAGTCTCCGCTCACTGGTCCCCATTTCCCTCCTGTGAAGGGAGATGTGGGCTGGGTGGTCTCAGAGCCTTCTTGCAGGGGTGGGAGGGTGAGAGGGGCAGAGCTGCAGGAGTCAAGGGAGCGACGGAGACGCTCAAGGGAGTTCTAGATATGCGTGGCCTTCCTGCCTCCTGCTGACCGGTGTGGAAGAGCTTTCCCAGCATCCTCCCAGAATCCTCACAAGGCCCCGTGAGGTGGGCACCGTTATTACTCTCTTCATTTTTGCAGATGAGGAAATGGAGGCTCAGAGAAGGTGGTCAGACGGCTGCAGACCACACACATAGTATGAGGTGAAACCAACATGAACTCAGACATCTCTCTCCAAAGCCCAGCCCTGCCCCCACCCTCGGACCCTTTGCTCCCCGCTCCCACTTCCTTGCCCCCCGCCCCGTCACCCTCTGCAACCCCAGTTCTCCATTCCTTAATGTTAGATAGGAGCCAAGTTTCTCCTTGGCCACTCAGGCCAGCCCATCCCTTCCTACTCCCACCAGGGGGAGTGCGAGCTCCTTGCAAAGATCTCAGGAGGAGAAAAGGGAAAGGTCTGGAATCGGAAGCCCAGGCAGCAGGAAAGGTGGTTCGTGCAAGGCGCATGGGCTGCAAGTGGGGCGGGGCAGGTGCCTGGCACCTGGGACAAGGCCACCTGGCTTGAAGTCCCAGCCCTGCCACTGCTTTGCAAAGTCCCTCCCCTCTGCAGGCCTCCGTTTCCTTGTCTCAAATGGGAGGTGGGGTCCACCAGAGCAGGGCTTCCCATCTTCTGATGTGCATGGGAGTCACCTGGGAGCCTTTTGAAGGCAGATCCTGGTTCAGTGGATCTGAGATGGGGCCTGGGAAGCTGCATTTCTAATAAACTCCCAGGTGGTGCTCATGCTGCTGGTTCTTGAATTTATCTAAGAGACCTACCAGCTCTGACAACAGTTTGTTTTTTTGAGTCGAGCAGGGAAGACGCGCTGGGGTTCCAAACCCTTCAGCACAAGTGGGTGTTCATGTGTTCATTCACTCACTCCTGCATTCGTTCAACAAGCATTTTCTGGGCCTCTCTCTGTGCCAGGTCCCTGCCTGGTGCAGGGGATATAGAGATGGACAAGAGCCAGTCCTGCATTTGAGAAACTCATGGTCACAGAACCAGAGAGACAGCCCCACCTGCCCAGTGCTGGGGGAGAAGGAAGCCTGGGGTGGGGAGGTTGTGGGAACACTAGAGAGGCCCCTGGCCAGACACGGGAGAGTCAAGGAAGGCGTCCCAGGGGAGAAGACTCCTTGCCTACTCTAATGAATGAGCAAGGAGCACCAGGCAAAGGTGAGGGAGGGAGAGGGCAAAGGTGTTCCAGGCAGATGAGATGGCATGTGCAAAGGCCCGGAGAAGGGAGCCAGGCTTATTGATTGTGAGGTGAGAGGGGCCACACACAGACACACAAGGTGATCACACAAGTGCACACACACACTCCCCTCAGAGGTGCAGATGTGGGTAAGAGGCAAAATCCTAAATGACGAGAGAATTTTTATTCAGGGAACCTCCATGAACTCCAGTTGAGTGGGTTGTTGTGGAATGGTTTCCATGGCAACTCTCTGCTTTCCTCCCCAAAGACTCTGCAAGGACGGCTTCCCAGGCTCCTTCAACGCCAGGGCCAAGTCTCCCCTAGCTGCCAATTCCCAGAGTCCACCCTCCACCCCCACTCTGGGCCCCCCAGGCTGGGAGAACCCAACCCCAGGGAGTGTCCTCTCACACACAGGCCCATACCTACCCTACCCTGTCTGCTCCAGACCCTGCCTGCTCTTCCCCACCCTTGGCCCCATGCTGTCCCCCAAAAACTTTGGGAGGAAGTTCTGGTTCCCTCCTTTGGAGGTGACTGAAGCTCAGAGAGAGGCAGACAACTATCCAGTTTGGATTCTTTCCCCCTGGGGCTGGGGTGGGGAGGGAGGGTGCTGTCTATGAAAGGTCAAGGTCCTAGATTCTCCTTGCCTGGCCTCCACCCCAATGCCAGAGCATTCATTCATTCAGCCCTTCCATTCATATCTACTGAGCATCAACTGTGCATCCGGCCCCATGCCAGTCCTCAGGGACACAGACCCAGGCCCAGGAGCTCATAATCTAGTGGGGAGACAGATGTTGAGCAAAAAAGCAAATGAACACATCAAGGCCCTTAGGGTGTCCATGGGTGTATGGGCTCTCCCACTTCTGGATCCACTGAGGAGGACGAAGAGGGTTGGGAGTCTTGAGGGAGAAGATCTGAGAACACAAGTCTAGGAGGTTTTAGGAGGAACCTAAAACCCCATTGCTATGGACTGAATGCTTGTGTCCCTTTGTGAGGACAGTCAAGCAGCCCCTATAGAGAGATCTCCATGGCACTAAACTGAGCCCTCCTCAACTTGAAGGTTTTGCTAATTGTTTATTTGCTTGTTCTATCTGTTCCTGAAAGAGGGATTATGGTGGGAGTGAGTCATCTTGGAAACAAATCCTACAGCCCCAGCCTGGCTGACACTTGATTGCAAACTCATGAGAGACCCCAAGCCAGAATCCTCCAGCCTAAGTTGCTCCTAGATTCCTGACCCACAGAAACTGCAGAATAAAAAATGTTTTTTGTTGTTCGAAGCCACAAAATTTTGGAGTAATTTGTTATGCAGCAATAGCTATCTATTGTTCAAAAACATAAAGAAGAGTAAAGATATTTAAAAAATGATGAAAGCCAGATTTCTCACCATTGGAGGAAGGAATTTCAAATATGGAAAGGGAGAAAATTAGAATGAACCATGTGGTTGGATAGAAATTAGAGTTCACGATTGTCAATATCTATAAATACACAGATGTAGAAATAAACACAGACGCAAATGTGTGTGAATGTTTGTAAATATACACATGTATAAACATATATATTCCCATCTCTGTCCACTGAGAAGACCTCAGAGTAGTGACATTCCAAGAGCTGTGGGCATACCTAGGGCCAGATCTTGGTTTCTAAATATCATTCTCCGAGGCTTCTTAGGGAAATGACTGATTCCAAGGCAGGGAAAGTATAAGATGAATCCGAAATGTCATGTTGTGCCAAAAAGTAAGGAAGTGTGCAAAGAACAAGGGAACAAATCAAAAGAAGTGCCCACTGGCCAAGTCTAGAGAAATCTGGGCATCATAATGAATATTGATTGTAATACACTGATATTGGTCCTATGGCTATATTGATATAACCCACTGAATGCAACAGGAATCCACAAGTCTATGTTGACATAAATAAACAAATGAATAAATGGAAAGTTTGATAAAGAGTTGGATATTTACATATTTCAAAGTAACTCCCCCACAAAATACTCGTTAATTACAAATGGGAAAAGAGTAATTTTACAGCGGGGAAACCTAGCAGACATCATTTTAGTTAGGCTATCAGAAATGAGACAAGCAAAAAATCCTGAGGCACATAATAGGATGCCATAAAAAGAATGCAGTGTCACTCCTGTGGTGGTCCTGCAGATATTTGAAGTTCTCACCAATCTTTTATCTGCTTGTGCTGTCAATTACTGAAAGAGGGATTGTGGGCTGTCTCTTTCTCCTTTTAGTTCTCTTGAGTTTTCCTTTATACATCTTGAGGCTATGTTATCAGTTGCATGGAGATTTAGAATTGTATCTGCTTGATAAACTGAACGTTTTCTTCACTGTGACTATCTCTCTTTATCTTTAGCATTGCTTTTTCCATTAAACTCTACTCTTGCTGATATTAATGTAACTACACCAGTTTACTTTGGGTTAGTATTTGCGAGGTATAACTTTTTCCGTTCTTCTACTCTCCTCAGTTCTGCATCCTTATATGGGACATGTCTCTCTTGTAAGCAGCATATGATTGGACTTATTCATTTTTTTATCCAATGTGTTAATGTTTGTCTTTCAATTAGAGTATTTAATCTGCTCACATTTAATATAATTGCCATATATTTGGCTGTAGCTCTCCCATTTTATTGTTTTCGGTTTCCCCCACTTATCCTCTGGTACTTTTCTCTCATTTCTTGCTTTCTCTTGCCAGCCTGAAATTACATACCAAGCGAAAAATAATCTTCGAAAATGAAAGTTACACAGAGATATTTCAGACAAATAAAAACTAATAATTCATCAACAGCTCACCCTCATCAAACAAAGTAGTAAAAGATGATTTTCAGACACAGAAAACAGATCCCAGATGGAAAATTGGAGAAGTAGGAAGAAATGAAGGCCAATGGAGAGAGAAAATATGTAGTTAATCTAAACAAATATTGTCTGTATAAAGCAATAATAAAATTCTCTCGTGGCATTTGAAATACATGAAGAATTAAAATGCCAGATGGTAGCAGATGACAAAAGCATATAGAGGGGATAAATGGAGTTTTAAGTAGCCTAATGTTCCTGCATTTTCCCACAAGTGGTAAGGGTAGTAATTTATATTAAATTTTAATAACATAAGGATACATATTATAATCTCTAGGGTAAGTATTAAAAGAATATAAAACTAACACGCTAGTAAAGGGATAACATGGATTAATAAAAAATACCAGATCAATCCAGAGTAAGGTGAGAAAGGAGAAAAAAATAAATACATTTTTGAACTGAAAAAAAACCCCAGTAAAACGTAAAAGAAATTTCAAAGGTAATAAAAAGCTTCTTAAATTGGGTGGTGAGCACACAGTGTTCACTTTGACCTGATTCATATACTTTAAACATATTAAATATTCTTTTCACTCTACTCCATAGTTAATAAAAACATATTTAGAAACCAAAGCAAAGGGTGGATCACGAGGCACATATAATATGACCTTATTGGCATAGATATGTATATATACATGAAATAAGAAAGAAAAAGAAACAAAACAGGTGGGACAAATAGAAACATATGCATATATTTTTTCTGTAGAAAAAAAAAAATTTGGAAGCCTTTTTCCAAAATGCAATCAGCGGTTGTCTGTGGGGGTGGGGAACGGAATGCTGGAGGAAACCGTCTATTTCCGCCTACATATAGTCTATGGAGTTTGCATATTTTTTTCCGTAAGCATGTATTACTTAAAGAATTACAAACAAGCCGCAAATATATTTCCACTTTGAAAAAATAAATTTTAAAAATGTGATGGGAATAGGACCTGGCGCGCGTGGCAGCTGAAAAGGCGGCTTACGACGCGGGTTGCTTCCCTCGGCCCTGCGCTTAGCGCTCAAGTTGAGAGGCCGACCTCCTGCTGTCGTGACCCGCCTCTCCCACGCGGTGGCGCTGCGGGGCAGGCCCAGCCGCTCCTGGCAGGGGTGGCGGGGTGGCGGGGTGGCGGGGTGGGAGGGGGTGGGTGCTGTCGCGGTGGGGATGGGGCGGCGCATCTTCAGGAACAGATTTATTTCTTCAGCGTCCAGCCGACAGCCTTACCAGGTGGCATCCGAGCGCGGGCACGCAACAAGTCAATCGCCCCCGGAAGGTGGCTCCGGAGCATTTCAGCACAAGCTGCCAGGGCCATTATGCGCGCGGTGGTGCCGCCCAACCCACGTCGCCACGCTGAGTTAAGTGCCCTCTTGTCTCCCAGTGATAAGATTGGATTCCAGGGCATGGCTGCGGGGCCCTCCTGGGGCTTGTTAAATCATCGTGGGGGCCTGTCTCCAGAGGTAGTGGGTTCTAGGTGCCTGGAAGAGTGCAAACCACGTTGACCCACTTCAATTGTCAAGGGAGCTACAATAGGGTGGAGGGGGATCTTGCTTTGGATGAGATGACCCTGGGTCCCTCTGGGCTGAGAGTGGGTATTTCTGATCTGTCTCTGAATTCTCCCACATGTGAATCTGAGCAAGTCACTCTGCTTAAGACACTCCATAGCTCCCCATGGAGAAGGTCCGAGTTCCTAAGCCTGATTAGTGAGGTTCTTTACCACCATCACACCCTCCAACCACCCCCACCTCAGGGTATCCCATATTCCATCACACTAAATCCTTTCATTCCCTCCCACCTGTCATGCTTTCTCTCACCTCTGAGCCCACGTTGTTCCCATTCACTCAAACACTTTTCCACTTCTTTTTTTCTTGGCTAACTCTGACTCATCCTTCAAACCTATAGTTTGAATGTTGCCTCCTCCTGGAAGCCCCTTTGACCCCTAAGGGCCCCCGCAGGCTTCCCTGTTCTAATACCACACCTGACTTGAATTGTATGTTTATTGTTTGCCTCCCCGTTGGCTGGTGGGCCCCATGAAGTCAGGGTCCTGCTTGCCTGGGTCATCACTGCTCCCCGGGCAGGATCGTGGGGTACCTAGCGGGTGCTCCATAAATCACTGTTCTGTGAATCGGTGTTTGTGTGCATGCATCGCGTGGTGGGGGCCCCTTCCTTTGGGGGTGCCCGAGGGCTGTGGCAAAGGCGCTTTGTGGGCTATGGGTGGAACAGAGATGGGAGGGACAGGGCGCAGTCACAACGCCTCGTCCGGAGGATCCACTGGGCTCCCCTTGGGCTCCTGCTGCCTGGGCACACCAACAGCAATGGCTGGTAGCTGCCAGGGCCCCTCCCCAGCACACAGTGGGCAGCTGGTCACAGGCTGACCTCAAGCGGCACCAGGACAGAGGTAAATGCAGGGCTCAGCTCTACTCACCCAGGACACTCTGCCTAGCATCCTCCCTACACATGCGGTTGTCTTCCAGACCCTGATGTCCAGCCCACGTGCCCCACTGATGTTGGACATCTCCTCCTGAATGTCCTCAGCACCCTAAACTCCTCTGAATTCATCATCTTTCTCCAAATGGCTTCTTTTCCTGGTTCCCCATCCCCCAAGCCACCACCCCTTTTCCTCCCTCTCCCACCTACTCACCCATCACCAAAGCCCGGTCTCTAATCAAGGACCGCCCCCCCATCTGCTTTACTGACCTCTCTAGGGTCCTGTGAGACCAACACCCCATCCCCATCCACCCCTCACCCATATTATAGCCAGGCTTATTTTCAGTTCCCCAAACGAGCTGCAACTGCTCTATCCTCCTGGCCTTTGTGCTGAGCCCTCTGTCTGGACATCCCCTTTCTACCTGGTGAATGTGCATACATTCCTCATTTCAGCAAAACTCTCCTTGAACTTAATGTGATACAATTCAACTTTTTCGTCAAATGGAGAGTCTCCTGCTGAGACATCCCTCCCTCCAGGAAGCTGTCCCTGGTCCAGTACCCCTCCTTAGGGCTCCCATGGTCTCCTGGGCTTCCCCCATCTCTGCCCAGGTTGCGCTGTGCTGCCAAACCTGATGGTCAGTGTTGTGTCCCCAGCTCACTCGGCTGCTCAGCATCACCTGACCACTGGTCATGCCCCCCTTGCCAAAATCCCTTCTCTTGGCTCCCGGGTCCCTGCTCTCGAGTTCTCCTCTTCCTGCTCGCTAGCTGCACCTTCTCGGGTCTCTTGACAGGTTCTTTTATCTCCCTGCCCTCTAGTGTTGCCACGCCCCAGAACAGGGCCCCCAGACCTCTTTTCTCCTCCATCTACTCTCTCCTTTGGTGCCAGCATCCAGGAACATGGCTTTAAATGCCATCTGCATGCTGACAACTCCCACGTTTCTATGTCTGGCCTGGACCTGTTCCGTGACTCCAGGCTCCAGGCTGTAACCTGTTCCTCCCCTCTCTGTTTGATGGCTAATGCACACCTCCAACTTAACAGATCAAGCTCTCGGTTCAAACTCCCTTCCTCCAACCTACTCCTCTTCTGTAGCCCCCATTCTTCTGGTTCATGGAGCCAAAATCCTTGGTGTGGTTCTTCATTCCTTTTTGTCACCCCACATCCAGCCATGAGGAAAGCCTGTGGCTACCTTCAAAATACATCGGAGTCCCCCCCCTTCTCCCCACTGCCACCCAACCACTTGGTCCTAGATTTCTAGTTGGGTCAAGTTCGGTGGCCTCCTGACCAGTCTCCCTGCTTCAGTCCTGGTCCCCTGCCGTCTATTCCCAACCCAGCAGCCAGCCTGTAAGTCAGGTCATACCCTCCTTCCACTCCAGACCTTCCATGAGCCCCCTCCTTACCCGGAGTAACAGCCGAGCCCTTCCCTGCCTATAAGACCCCTAGGAGCTGATGTGCTCTCCCATCACCCCAACGCTGGCCTCCTTGGCTGTTCCCTGAACATCTCCCCCTCAGAGCTTTGCACTGGCTGTTCCCTCTGCCTTTGACATTCTCCCCAATATCTGCACAGCTCCATCCCTCCCTGCTCTCAGATCTCTGCTCACAGAGGTCTCCCCGACGAGTCTGCACACAACTCGACTCCCAGTACTTCTCAGCCCCTTCACTCTGCTTTGTCTTCCTTACCAGGCCTTGTAACCACCTGAGATATCATATTTATTTATGTGTTTATTATCTGTCTCTTCCACTAGAATGTAAATCTGAGAGGGCAGGGATTTGTTCTCTTGTGTTCCCTGTGTATTCTCGGTATCTGGCACATCTGGTGAAGGAGACCCTCTTTCACCAGACAGTGAAGACTAAAAAGCAGGAATGTGATTGTATTCATGACCAACACCCAAGTACTCAAGCCATCATCAGTGCTCATTAAATACTGAATGAGTGAATGGGTAGATGGGTGGATGGTTGGGTGGATGGATGCATGGATGGAGGGGTAGGTGGATGGATGGGTATATGGATGGATGGATGGGTGGATGGATGGGTGGGTAGGTAGATGGATAAATGGGTGGATGATTGGATGGAGAAAAGGATGGATCAAGGTGTTGACTGGGCAGGTGTCGTCCCAGGCCCGATTCTGCAGAGGGAGGCAAGTCTGTCCACCTGGAGACACCTGAGCCCCAGAGTCATTTCAGAGCACCTGAGATTCTGAGGGCCCACATCCTTACCGGCTCCTGTGGGACCTCCCCAGGCCCTAGATGATTTGCAATGAGAAATTGCTCCAATATGCCACCTTGATCCACATTTCAAGTTCTCATGCCATTTGACATAGCATTTCTGCTTCTGAGAATCTCTCCAACAAAAATGCCAGCACCAGTGCACAGAAATAGACATGTGCACTGTGAGGATCACAGCAGCACTGCTTGTATTCACATACAACAGGGACCAGTCTGGATGTCCCTCAGTAGAGGACCACTGGGTGAATGGTGCCACAGCCCACCTTACAGCACTTGGTGGCCAATACAAAAATCAAAGAGGATGGATCCACGTGTTGAGATGGGAAGATTCGGGGTTGACTTGTTAAGTGACAAAAGCATGTCATAAAACAATCATCTAGAATGAGCCATGTGCTCTGTGTGTGTGTCTGTATGTCTGTGTGTCCATGTGCATGTACACTGGAAAGGGGGCTGGACTCACTCATCCACTTCCTAACCATGGTCACCCCGGGGGAACAGAGTGAGAACTGGAAGGGAAAGTCTATATACTTCCTATTGACTATTCTTTTAATAATAAGCTTGTATTCCTATGTAATTGCACACAATTTTAAAGAAATTGTCCCTTTGTAGGTTTCAGCTCTTGATCTGAACACATGTTTTCCTGCTTCTTGGTGGCCGGCCATGCTTTGACGGTAGTTGGGCAGGTGGTGGGTGGGTTGATGGGTTAGGGGCAAGTTCATCACCCAGGGCAGCGGGTGTGGGGTCTGTTACCAACCTCTGACCAAAACAACCCCCAAATCCTCGCCCTGACACTAGGGCTCTTCTACCCAACGTTCAAGCACAATCTCCTGGTTTTCCCAAACACACCTACAGAGGGGGTCGGTGAAACAGCCTGCTGGCCAGATCAGCACGTCACCTGTTTTTGCACGGCCTGTGGGCTAAGAGTGCTTTTTACATTTTTAAATGGTTGGGAAATGATCGAAAGAAGAATACTATTTCATGACACAAGAAAATCATATGAAATTCAAATTTCAGGGTCAACAAAGCTTTGTTGGAACACAGCCAGGCTCACTCATTTATGTATCGTCCATGACCGCTTCTGAGCTACAACGGCAGATTGAGTGGTTACAACAGAGGCTGGGTGGCTCGCAGAGCCTCGGATATTTACTGTCTTTACAGGAAAAGTTTGCTGATCCCTGATATGTAGTATCTTCTGTACCAAGCAAATCAGCTGCCTCTGTGGCCCCACTACCTGGCGTTTGCTTTCTCAGGTCCTTCTGTCCTGCCTGCTCTCTCTCTCTGCCACCTCCCCTTGTCTACCTGCTGGAAAACCTGCCGTCCTAAAAGCTCTTTTCCAACCCTGCCTGTGACAGGAGGGCGTGATCACTCCGCCCAGCTATCCCTCTGCTGGCCGATGGGTACACCTCCCTACCCGCCCCCCGCTACCCCCGACCTCCTGTCCTGGTGGAGAAGATCCTCTTGGGCAGGGACTCTGATTCATTTCTGTGTCTCCAGCCCTTGGCACCGTCTCTGGCTAAAGTTTGCTGAATTGCATGGACTGCCGTCATTGCCGTGTGGGTAAAACGCTTCCAGGCTTCTCTGGTTTTTCCTGACTCACCACAAAACCTGGAAATTAGCCAAGAAGCATGGGGGAGGAGGGGTGGGTCAAGTGGAGTGCAGAGAGCTGAGCTCATGGCGGGGGGTTCTGGTGATCGCAGGGGCTTCCCCCAGGGTCGAATGGCTCTGTGTGACCACGGAGAAAAAAGCTAGGACCAGTGTGGGGCAGCAACAGGAGGACATAGGATGACTCCTTTGACGGGGAGATCTTACTTGGAATCAGAGGGAACTGACTGCGAGACAGGGAGTGATTTCCCCATTTTTGGAGGTAAGCAAGCAGAGTTTGGATCAAGGATGCCACGGAGGAGACTCCTGCCCTGTCAGGGGGGTGCACAGGATGACCCTCCAACCTGGGGCTCTCGGAGCCTGGGGTTCTCTTGGGGTGATGAACAGGCACTTGGGTACCACCAAGGCCAGGCTCTGGGGGCTCAGGGAGGAGTCACAGAGCACTATCCCTGCCAGCTGCTGAAGATCTCCCTCATTTCAGGCCAGCCCGTGTCCCAGCCCTACTGCCGGAAGGCAGGGCGTGCCAGCATCTCCAGGGCTTCTCGGAACAGGAGGACCCAGCAGCCAGGACATCTCAAGTGGAGCCCCACGTTCATCACAAAATTGATGATTTCAGGGAACTCTGAGGACCCAGACCACCATCCCCGTCCCCTCAGCCCTGGAAATCCCCTAACTCCTGGTGTTCATTTAGGGTTTGCCTTCTTCCCGGAAAGGTCTGAGGTTCTTTAATGATAATTCAGATCACATTTGTGTGGCATGAGGCACCCACAGGACATTGTGGTTGAGAGTCTGGGCCTCGGAATCCGCTGCATGACCACCGGGGCAAGTTACCGAACCTTCCAACAGCGCCACAGAGGACTCAGATTTCTAATCCGGCCCCAGCAGTGGGTGCGTGGGCCCCAGAATCCAGGCCTTGCTCCTGCCACTTCCTGGCTGTGTGAGGTTGTGAGCACTTCCCATCTCTGAGTCCTGGTGTGGTTAGGATTCCCTGAGAGCACGCGGGGACTCACGAGGGCCCCGAAGCGTGCACGGAGCTGCTGTCGTAAGAAGGAAACCAGCCTCTCCTCGCCCTGGTGGAGCTGGTGAGAAGGCAGCCTGTACCATGCCCTTGTCCCCTGCCAGCTGGCTCAGAACTTACTAAAAGGTGCCACCCCTCGGTTTCATGGCCTTTGAACAAGACAAGAAAGCAAAGCCGACCCTCTCCTTAAACACAAGAGACGGCAAAGGACAGTTGCTTGGAGCGGCCCAGGATGTAATGTAGGGTTACCTGGGAGCAGACCAAAGGCTGGCCCTGTCCCACCTCTGAGCCTGCTTGCCACCTCCACCCAGACACACTCTTTTCGTTTTGGGTGAGGAGGCACCGCTGGGTGCTACAAGGGGGCCAGCAGGGCCCTCCAGTCAGGAAGACACAGTCTCAAATCCCAGCTCTGTCACTTCTCAGGGACTCCGTATAGCCTCTTGGGTTTCCATCTGTGAAGTGGGACTCAGAAAACCTATTCTGGAAAGTTGATGTGAGGTGCACGGAGAATACAGGCTCACCGCACGGCGCCCCCAAGTAGAAGACCCCTTGGTCTCCTTCTCCCATTCTGACCCTGGAGTCCCAGCCCTTAACTAGAAGGGAGGACCCAGTCCAACCAGATATGCATTAAGATGCAGGGAGAGACACAGACAGGAGCATCTCCATGCGAGATGACCAGGTACTCAGTGAGGGCTCCTGGACCGTGTGCTGTTAAATCAAGGCAGGAGACGGTGAGGAACAAATAACAATTACAGCTAACACTTAGCCCTTCCACAAAGATTTCCCTTCTGCTGGGCACTGCTCTGGGTGCTGGGGGTACAGCATGCAGCTTGAGTGAGAGCAGGGGCTGGCGGATGATATGCAAATAAATACATAGTATAATCAAATGGTACCCGCAGTGCCAGGAAGAAAGCTCAAGCTGGGGACAGGGGGGCTAGAGAGTGACGGGAGGGCAGGGAGCATGATATCTTAGAAAGGGGGGCTAGGGAAGGCTTTCGAGGAGGTGGCGTTTGACCAGAGACTTGAACACGGAGAGGCGTGAGGATCCGGGGAATTCATTCCATGGAGAGGAAGCGTTCAGGCCCTGCAGTGAGAGTATGCGGGGCAGTTCAAAGAAAAACGAGAAAAAATGAGGCCAGCGGGGTGGAACGGGAGGGTTTGTGCTGCTGCGGGAAAAGGGCAGTGCTGTGGGCTGGTGGGCTGGGCTGCGTCGGGAGCTTCGGCTCCCAGATCTGGACCCACTGGCCCCACCGCTCCTCTGAGCTCCCATCCTGCAGCCAGAAGGGACCCCTCTACATCTCCATGTGTCTGTCTGAATTTCCCACCACTAAACTCGAGATCCCCATCCTCAAACTCTCCCCTCCCGGGCCTCCTATGGCTCTGTAAACCAACTGGTCACTCAGGCCAAAAGGCTCAGAGTCACCCCAGACCGCCCTGGTGGAGTCCCAGCATCTTTTGCCTCAGACCCCAGCCGTGTCTTATCTGGCCTCCCTGAGTCCGCTCTGGCCCCTCCTGGGGCCACTCTGCACACAGCAGCCTTTCCTGTCACTCTCCTGCTTCAATCTGCAGTGGCTCCCACACTCCCCTGGCCCACAAGGCCCTCCATGAAGTGGCCTCTGTGGCCTTTCCCTTCTCTCCGACTATTCTCCTGCCGGTCTGCTCAGCCTCAGTGGCACTGGCCGTCGTTCTGTCCCCCTGCTCACCAAGCTCACTCCCACCTCAGGCTTTTTCGGTAGCTCTGCCCACTCCTGGTTGCTCTCCCCAGAGCCTGCCAGTCAGGTCACTGTTCAGATGTCACCCCCTCGGAGGGGTGTCCCCTGACCACCTGACCGCAAGCAGCAGTGCCCTCTCAGGCTCTGCATGTGGCCCGGCTTTTGCTCTCCGACTGGCCCTCCTCTCCTTCCGCCGGTGTGTGCGCCCGCCCCCAGGTAGAATGTAAATGCCACCAGAGCAGGACAGCGTCATCCCAGCCGCCAGCACAGGGCTGGGCACAAAATCAGCGCTCCATACTGTTGCGAAAGGAGCTGAAGAACGAGATGGGCCTTGAATGGCCGTCACTGCCTCGTGGGGAATGTACAAATGCCGGCCCTTTCTGACCGAGCGATTTCACATCCTTGCTTTTACCCTGGGAGGTCATGAGACAGATGTGTACAGAGTATTTGAGATGCATGTCACAGTGTTGCTTGTGGTCGTGAACAACTGGCAACAACCTAGGTGTCCAGGGCAACAGCTCAAATTAGGTACAGCACAGCCGAAGGGTGGAACATCACACAGCCACTAAACAGGAGACGGGCTGTTTACACTGTCGTGTCACCAGGGGAAGGAAGCAGAGCCCAGTGCTTAAGACAGATTTATGGTGAATGAATTCCTGGAGGCTCAGAGCTCTGGCTGCTCTTAAACACGTCTAATTCATAAAAAGAAGGCGATGGGCGGGGAGGGTGGGAGCTGCCCGGCTAATCCAGCTCTGACCTTGACCTGTGAGAAGCGAGGCTTGGGGAAGGAAGCCCCAGGCCTTGGCTCCCACAGGCAGGCACAGCCACACTGGGGCCCAGGTCCCCCTCCCATCAAGCCCCACCGCCCACTCTCAGCTGGTTCTGGGGGCACAGCCTGGTGAGGGGGGCATCGTGAGCCTCACTGTGAGAGCCTCAAGGCAAGTCCCTTCTTTCCGAGCCGCAGCTTCCTCATCTGTAAAATGGGCCCATCTCTTCCCACCTCCCTTAGCTCGCTTAGAGACGATAACTGTTCGGGTCAGGATGAGCATTACCCTTGACGGAGGGTTTAAGACACAGCCTGCTGGGCCGGCCCCAAGGCTTTGCTGCACCTTATCCCGTCTAATTGGCACAACCACCCTGTGAGGAAGGGCTGCGAGCAACCCCTTCTACCAATGAGACCCCAGGGGTGGAGGGACCAGCTCTGTCACCCAGCCAGGAAGTCGTAGTCTGGGTAGGAACCCAGGTGGTCGACTTCAACCACGTCCTCTTCACTACCACACGCTAGCTGGAAAGAGACCACAGATGTGCAAATGGGCCCCCAGAACCCCCAAAAGCTGGGGGCAGCACTGAACCTGAAATCACCTATGGGCTGGTGGTCCGAGGGCCCGACCCCCCACTCCCTCCCCCGCCTCAGCCTGTGCCAGCCCACCCACCCCGGGCCCCCTGAGTGGGAGAGCCAGGGAGCCTGGTGCCTGCAGCTGCGGGGGGAGGGCCCAGCCTCTCTGTAATTAAGGCAGCGGGAGGTTGGGAGCTGGGATCTCTGTCATCCAGGGTTGGAGGGAGGGGTGAAGGGTGACAGAAGGAACTTCCCCGAGCCCGGGCCAACCACGTCAGCAGCCACTGGCTGCTCTGGGAGCAGCTGGGCAGCAGTGGGGGGCTGGGAGGGACCCAGGTGGGTATTTCCCTCCCCGCCACCCCTGGCCTGGGCTTCCTGCCTGCCTCCAGGCTTGTCTCCCTATCTCCCATCTCCCTCCTCTTGATGTCCCTTCTGCCTCAGCACCAGAGCCATGTCTCCAAAAAGCTGGTCACTGAGGCTTGGCTTCCAACGTCCCAGCAGTGCTGTGGGGCAGAAAGCTTTCTCCTGCTGTAAGTGCAGGGCATGAAAGAGAAGACTGGGCAGGGGCCGCCCGCGGGATTCCCAGGCATCCAGTGGAAAGCGGCCCATTCTCTGGAACAAATGCCTTCAGAGGCTGCCTGTCACCCCTGGCCCAAGCCTGCCCTCCCAGGCTGTCATCCCAGGTCCTTCTCATTCCACCCCAACCCGAGATCTCCCCTGACGTTCTCCCAGTCACTTCTCGCTCCCTATTGCGTGTTACCTTCCTGCCTCCATGCCTTTGCTTGGGCCATTCCCTCTGGCTGGAATGCCTTATCTTCTCCTGCTCAGCCTGTCCAAATCCTTCTCTCTCTGCCCAGTTCACATGCCTCCTCATCCAGGCAGTCTTCCCTGATTGGTCCAAATGATACATTCCTTCTCCCACAAGCCTAGGGTTCCATTCTGTATTCTGGGTCTAATGTAGATTGAATGACGGCATCTTTGTCCTCCCCCTGTCCCCCAGCACCAAGGCTGTGACCTCTCTGGGGTCTAGGCCTGCCCTGGAGGCTATTCATAAGCCTTGGACAAGTCACTTCACCTCTTAAGCTGATTGTCCTAATCTGTAAAATAAGGGAACTGGAGTTTCCAGCAGAGGGATCACCGAGAGTTGCATGGGACAACCTGGACAAAGGCTCAGAACAGAGCCCAGCCCTGGGGGCTGCTTAATGAGTGGTACCCAGTGTTATTATGGCTGTTCCTGTAGAGGCCGCTTCTCCCTCTCCCCTGGTGACTTGACAGCCTCCCCACTCCTGTCCTGCCCCAGCGCCTACCCTCTCTTACAGCAGGAGTAAGCTTTCTGCCCCACAGCGCCTACCCTCAGGCCTGAGGCCATCTTCTGTGAGGCCCTACATGCCCGTCCCCTGCTCCCCTCCTCCTTCTCCTCTCTCTGCACCACCTCCCCCTCATCCACTGCTCCAACCACCTGGAACTGTTTTGGGGGCACTGAACACCCCAAGTGACTTCTCATTTCAAGGCTTTTGCACAGGCCACTCCCTGCACCTGGCACACCTTTCCCCCTCGCTCCCTCCTTCTTCTCCTGGCTAACTCCTACTCATCCTTTAGGCTCCAGCTTAGGTGCCCATTCCTCCAGGAAGCCTTCCCTGACCTTCTCCCCCAGCCAGGTGAGGCATCCCTCCTTTATGCTCCTGCAGCCCTTGCCCCACACACTGCATTGCGCTGACTTGTTTACCTGTGCGTCCCGGGAGGCCAGACGCTGCGCCTTGCTCCCTGCTGCAAATCCAGTGCCTGGCACTGTGTCTGGCGCCGAGTAGATGCTCAAAAAAAATTTAGTGACTAACTGAATGGATGGATGAGTCAATTTCTGCATCTCCCACATTGCAGGCAATGTCTGTAGAACAGATTTGAGTGGGAGGTTCCAGCAGGGCCTGGGAGAAGCCCCTGGGGTTTGGGCGCTGGTGGTGAGCACAGCGGATCCCCCATCCCCTCCCACGGGTGGGTCAGCCTCCCTCCTTCCCATAGACCCCAGGGCCCCAGAGCCAGCTTCCAGATGCTAAGCCCCTACTCAGCCTTACCTCTTAGCTTTTCCGTCTGCACAGCCGGCCAGATCCCCACAGCCAGCGTCGCGGCCAGCCAGGCCAACCGTCCCCGGCGTCTTCCTATTTTAGACATCTCGCTGCCTCGGTCCCTTCTAATGTTTCCAGCCAGGCTGCGGGGGGAGGAAAAAGAGGTTACTGCTACTTTAAATGTACTGTATGAAGGCAAGGGCTGGAAAGGGGCCTGCTTGCCGGAATACCCAGTCATCTAGTTGGAAAAGCCGCCAGATGGAATACAAAAGGAGAAACCCAGACGCTCATGGAGACAGCCTCAGTTCATAAATCAGGTGGGGCCAGGGGCTGGGGGCCCGTACGCCATGGAGCCCGACTCTCTCCTGGACCAGGACGACTCCTACGGTAAGACGGGAGCCTGTAAAGTGGCAGAGTTGGGGATCCAGCTGCTGCTCAGGCAGACTTTTCTCTGTTTGCTGCAGGAATCTGAGTTGAATGGGGGAGGCGGTCAGGCAGCTGGGCACTGTCTCGTCTTGGGACCCGTGGGTGGGCATGGGTGCCCAGGGTTACAGGGCACAGGGCTGAAGGGTCCTCAGCAGAGCCTCTGGGCAGCCCCCCCGGCCTCTGGGCGTTGCTGGGGTCGGGGAGGAGGAAGAGAGAGTTTCAGCTGCTTCTGCTTTGCTCTTGGCCAAGAAGGAAGGGAAGGAAGTTTGCAGCCCCCCTGCCTGCCTGCCTCACGCGCGGTCCCCAGGCCTGCCGGGTGCTGTGGGGAATTTAATTAGCGAGATGCTGTAGATAAATACAGATGGACCAGGCAACAGGAACGCACCCTGTAATTAAAGCCAGGGCCCCAGGGGCTGCCACCGGGGAGCTGCCCCTGCCGCAGCCTCCCAGGGAGGCCTGGGCAGACTGTTGGGGAAAAGTTGTTTGGCACAGAGCCCTTGCCAAGAGCCCCGGGGCAGGGATTTGTAAGACTCGGAATGGCTCGGCTGGGGCAGTTTCTGTAGGCTGGGGGCTCCAGGGGTGCAGGTCACTAAGACCCCGACCACACAGCCTGGCCAGGCTGCTGCGCCTTCGGCTAGGATGCCCAGCACACTCTGGCTGTCTCTGGGCAACGGGCAAAGGAGGGAAGCAGGGTCAGGAGCGTGGCTGGGGGACTGAGGCAGGGCGTGGAGGCAGCAGGTTTTAGGGCTCAGTACAGAGAGGGCCATGTTGGCCTTCGAGAGGAGGCCCGGTTCAGGAGCAGCCTCACCCCAGCTTAGATCGGCCTTCGGGGGGACCAGGTCCCTGCTGAGAAAGCTGAGTTCTTCTCCCCCCTCTGGACCCTGCACCCCACCCCAGCCAGGCCTGGCGGCCGGGCACAGATTCAAGGCCAGATATCCTTCCTCCTGCAGGAGCTCAGCTCTTCCCAGGGAGAAGGGCCCTCTGCCGCTTTTGGAGCTGCGATTCTCAGGGGAGCTTGGCACGGCCCAGTCCGTGGACCTGGCCTCCGTGGGCAGTCTCGCTGCCCGTGGATACACGCTGAGCGGCCCCCCATTTGCCAGGCTCTGTGTCAGCAGCCTCACCAGCGGTGCAGGAAGAGCTCAAGCTTCAAGAATAGTTTGTGCTTAGTGAATAGAGGCAGGAAAGACAGAAAGAGAGGGAGGGAGGGAAGAAGGGAGAGAGAGAAACAGGCTCCCGCCCTGGAAGAGCGCCCAGACTGGAATGGGAGACAGACGAATGATATGAGACCGGATTCAGAGAGATGAGCTCCTTGGGGGAGGCTGGGGGCAGACAGTCTGGGTGTGTGACAGGCCTGCCTGCCTGTGTTCACCTGAAGCTTGGCATGAGGATGCCTGGATGCTCCCCCACGGAGGGCACAGACCCTTGTCTGGGGAGACCAACCCATGGCCAAGCACGGTTCCAAAAGCCCCGGAGCTCCATCGCCCCCCCTAGAACCCAGTGGGGTCTCAGGAACCCACAGCCCCGACCTGCTGTCCTCTGGTTTGCTAGTGGCAGCCTCTGGGCAGAGCAAACCTGGGGCCCCTGGACACTGGGGCTGCTTACACTCTATTGTGGGTCCACGCACAAGAGGTCTTCACCTGTTGCTGATCTTCTGGAAGCTGGTGGGGCAGTGAGATGCCCAGGGTCCAAGAGGAAGAGGCAAGGGGTCAGACGGGGCCTCGGGAAGGGGTCAGGCAGGAACGGAGGGGAGGAGCCCCAAGTCCAACCGGAAGGGGTCTGGCTTCAGCCTGCTTCAGAGATCTGAAGCTGAAGGGGCCATCCCAGGCCAGGGCAGTGAAGGAAAACTGTGGCCTCAGAGTCACTTCCTCTCTGGGCCCTGGGTCTACATTCCTTCATTTCACAGATACTACTTCCAGGTCCTGCACTAAGTTTTGGGGTTGGAGAGACAAGTCAAACCTTTGTGATGTTCCCAGGCTAGTCTGGGAGACACATGAGCCCTCCGATGGGGGAGGCCAAGGCAGTGTGGAACCTCTACCCCAACATGTGGAGTCCAGGAAGGCTTCCTGGAGGAGGCAACTCCTCCACTGAAGATAGTCGATGACTCCTTCTTGAAACACTTTCTTCATGTGGCTTCTGGCATAGGCCACTCTCCTGGTTTTCTCCTACCTGTTCTCAGTCTCTTTCTCTGACTTCTTCTCCTTCCCCCCTCCCTCTCCCTGCTGCCCACATGGTCTCTTCATGAAAGTCTGCTGCTTCTGCCACCCTGCATGATCTGACTCTTTCTCTCTCACCCCTCACTCTCTAGGCTCCAGCCATAGTGATCTGACCTTCCTCACACTCTCCCAACTAGGTATCACCCCAGGGCCTTTGCACATGCTGTTTCCTTTGCCTGGAACACTCTTCCTCTTCCTCTTCACTGAACTAACTCCTCCTCCTTCTCCTGATCTCAACTAAAAAGTCACCTCCTCAGAGAAGCCTTCCTAGACCATGTTCCCCCAATCCGTCAAATGAGATCCCACTCTCTTAGTCTCTCTTTTCCTTTACAGGACCTGTTCCTATTTGCACCACACGTTATTGTAAGTGTGTGTGTTTAACTTCTGTATCCCCTCAATCTCTAAGCTCCCTGACAGCTGTTGTCCCCAGAGCATAGCTCTCTGCCCGGAGTGTAGGACGTGTCCAACAAATACTTGTTGAATGAATGAGTGAACAAATTCAGTTGGCCCTGGCAAAAAGGGGAGGAAGAGCATTCCAGGCAGAGGGAACAGCAGCTGCAAAGGCACGGGGGCTAGAGAAACTTGAGAGGGTTCTCTGACACTTCCAATGAGGGTGATACTTTTGGTCAGGGGTTGGCGAGCTGAGCTCCTCGGGGGGCTCAGGAGCCTCAGTGTGGACAGAGCTGGGAGAGACAGAGCTGGGGGTGGGGCTTGGGCCTCCCCTCCCTGCTTCAGGCTGAGCGACATCTCTCTTCCATCTGGTGGATATCCTGAGCCCTGATTCCATTCACCAGGTGCCCACGGGCTGAAAGGAGCTTGGCCACATCCCCAGCCGCTGACACTAATGTTCTGGAGGCCTGAGCCACATTCAGGGCGTCTTAGCAGACAGGGCCGAGCCGAGCCCCATCAGGTGGTCCTGGAGAGACCCCTAAGTGAGGCCAGTGAGGGCTCAGACCACAGTGGGAGGGAGTGGCTTATGCAGGGGCAGTGGTTTCTTTTATGCCACAAGCAGAGGCAGGAAGGCAAGGAGAAGAAGGGAGCTTGGGGACAGTGTACTAACCCCAGCAGAGCCCTTGGTGGATGGGCCTCAGTTTCCCCATGTGTAAACTGGGGCAAGGGTCAGATCAGATCTGACTGATGTCCTGTGGCACGGGCCCCTCAGAGCTGTGTGAAAAGTCCAGCTCAGAGAAGCACCTCCTTCCCATCCTCCCCATGGCCGGGAGGCCTGACAGTGGGCCAGATTAGGGGGCAAGCCTCACTCTGGAGAACATTCTCTCCTGGGGTCCTCACAGGGCTCTGCCATCCCCCGCTTTGCAGATGTCGCCTCCCTTCCATGCGCTGCAGCAGCTCTCAGGGCTCCCCCAACCAGGGCGTGTTTTTCTTGCCTGGTTTCTGGTCTGACTCCCACCTAGGACCATGAGATCCTCAAGGGTGGGGGCTGGGTCTTGTCTGCCACCGTATCCCCAGGATGTTGCACAGCCTGGTCCTGAGAAGGTGCTCAACACACATTCACTGGATGGATGGATGGTAGAATGAATGAATGAATGAATGAATCCAGCTGGATCCTGCCCTTAACTCGCTCCGTGCCCTCAGGCATCTTCCCCCTCTCTGGGCTCCTGTTTTCTTAGCTGTCAGTTGAGGGTGCTGCACTCCATGGCCCAGAATGTTCCAGCTCCGACCATCTGAGATTCTGAATCCGACTCAGCACTTGGCACCCTCTTCCCTCCCTGTGGCCTCCCTCCCAGCTCCCTTTGCCATCGGGTGGCCTGGACCAAGTCCGCGCTCCTGCTTAGCATCAGCTTCTTGGTCTGACAAATGGGCAGACTCAGCCCAGCCCTGCCTGCTTCCCTGGATGTCCCCAGAGGAGGGATGAGGTAAATCCTCGTGAGGCTGGCCACCTGCTGGGGGGAGCCTGTGATTCATCGAGGAGAGAGTGGGGCTCAGACAGACAGCTGGGATAAAGGCTGCTCCAGAAGGGGCTGGTTGCTTTGAAAATCCTGGGGGCGGAACAGACAGCTCGGAAGTTTCAGCTTCTTCCCAATGATAATCAGCAAGGACACCTGCCTCAGTTGGGGGCGGGGGGAGCGGCGTAGTAGAGGGGCAGGTGGAGGTGATATTGTCACCTTCCAAGCTCTCCAGGTGTACTGAGCAGTCCTCCAGGTGACAGTCCATACAAGGTCCTTTATGTACGTTGTCATCTTGAATCTTCACAACAAACCTGGTGGGTTGCTGTTAGCTCCATTTTCCAGATAGGGAAACTGAGGCTCAGGGAATTAAGTGACAGTGAAGACCACATCAGTGAGGTCAGTGATTTGAACCTGGGTGGCTCCAGCGACACAGCCCTGGGTCTTTATTTTGCTGCAGCCTCTGAGAGCCGCCACTGTGCCAAAGCTGCCACCAGGAGGCCCCTCCATTTGTCCCTGGAAACTCTGCCTCCTCGGAGGGTTTGTCGGAGCAGTTCAGGGGATGAGCAAGACGTGGCAGGAGCCACGGCCACAGGCAATGTCAGCTCAGTTGGGGACAGAAGCAGCTGCAATGGGATGGGATTCATCTAAGGAGAGGGCTATTTTGGGCTGGGAGCTGTCAGGGGGCCTGATGTCACCACTCCCTGGCCCTTCTCGCGAGAGGGGAAAGCTGAAGATGTCATCAAGCGGGTTGGCCTCAGCTAGTAACAAATGGAAAATAATCATAAAATTATTATGATTATTTGATTGATTGATTGATTGATATTATGATTATTATGATCCCAGTCACGTGCCTCACATTCATCATCACACCTCCGCTTTCCACCAACCTGTGAGCTTGGTGTTAGTATTCTCATGTTAGAGATAAGGAAACAGTTCAGAGAGGCTGAGTGACTCACTCAAAGTCACACAGCTAGTGAATGGCCAAGCTGAGAGTCATGTAGGCTCATTCTACCCTGGAGTCCATGCTCTGAACCAGTGCCCACTAGGCCCTTCTCTGAGGCCTTGTCTGTGTGGACGGAGCACTGGGAGATGGGTGCTGTTCAAGCCTGCCCTGCAACTCTGGGACGAGAGCCTGGGGCCTCCTCCTGGCTCTGCCACTTAGCTAACTCAACAGGCCCTGGGCAGAGAGCTGCACCCTCAGCAAGCCTCAGTTTCCCCATCTGTGAAATTGAGATAATGATGCCCAACTGGGGTGGGGAAGGGATGCCAAATCCAGAGTCCTTCCATCTTGCTCTAGGGCTCTGCCCTGCACCAGCTGGCTGGGCCTCAGGGGATGGAAGACACAGGAGAAGCCACACTCCCACCTGAGGTCCTTTCACAGGTGAAGAACTGAGGCCAGAGAGGCAGAGTGGGGTGCTGAGCTCTGGCTACATCCCTGGCTCTGTGCTAGGGGTTCCACAGGGAGCCACTGACTCCTTAAGCCCATTGCTCAGATGAGACAGTGGGGGCCTAGAAGGGCCCAAGGCCACCAGCTAGTGGGGGCACTCGAGATTCAAACCTGGGACTCCCAGACTCCTGTGTGTCTGCCCGCCACTCTAGGCTGCCCCCTGGCTATCCTGGTCCCCGATCCACAGACCTTCCTTGGGTCCAGGACAGCCTCAGTCCTGCTAGCCGGGCACGCCTGGGCCTCTGACCTTCCCCAGCTGGGCAGGTGGCTGAGTGGTGGCGCCCCACTTCTTGCCCCATGGGACTCTGGGAAGAGGCTAAATCAGGAAGAATAGTCAATAAGAAGAACCGCGAGGACGGATGGGAGGGGCTTAAATGCCGTACGCACTCAGGCCTGAGCTGCTGGCTGCACATGAAGGCCAGGGAGTGAGGTCCAGGGAGAGGGGTGCAGAGGGCAGCCGGGCAGAGCCAGGAGAGAGCTCAGGAGAGAGGAGCTGCTGTCCCCCAAGGAGAGGGGCTCCTGATGGGAGAAGGAGGGAGGGGCTCAATCGGGAGCTCCTGTTGTTCAGAAAGCAAAGGTATTTCACCCTCGTCCTCTCCTCAGGCTTCTGGGGGGCGGCCTCCTGAACTACACTCCCCATGCACAGGCTGGGGCACCTGCTGCCCTCCCATGGGCCTGGCCACGTGGTTCTCTGAGCCGTGACCTCCTCATCAGAGGGGTGGGGACAGTGGTAGCTGCTTCACAGGGCTCCCACTCTGGTGAGGACGATGTGGATAGATCATCCCTTCTGGTATTGTCCTGGATGGTGACTGCCTCGGGCTGGCCCCTCCCTCCTGGGGCCAGGTGTGCAGATCTTTGTTCAGTCACTCAGCAGTGTGGACCAGTTCCTCTAAGCTTTCCGACCACCTGGTGTATTTCCCACTGCACACGTTAAATCCCCATTTTATAGATGAGGAAACTGAGGCACTAGGAGGTGAGGTCACTAACCCAAGACTCAGTCCTGCAAGTGATGGGGCCTAACTCGCACCCAGGCTGCTGGACCGTAGCGCTGGCTCTCCCTATTCCTAGAAGGCCGCTGGCCCTTCCCGTGAGGCCCAGGGTGTCCCCAGCACCCTCTCACTGGCTGGTCTCCCTGGGCTGGCCGCTGCGTGCTCCGAGTCCAGCCCTTTGTTGCCACTGCCCAGCCCATGCCTCCTGCTGGGGGGACGTGTCCGGGCTGCTGACCCCACCCCAGGCCTTCCAAGCTAAAGCTGTGCCCCTCCCAGCTGGGATTCCTCCCAAGAGGTCACCTTGGGAAGCCCGGGGAGGCTGGAGCAAACAGGAAACGGCCCGAGGTGTGAGGAGGCACAAGGGAGAGGGTCTTCCTGGTCCTCCCGTCCAGCCCCCATTACATGGTGTGAAGACAGGGCCTGAGAGGGGAGGAACCAGCACCACCCTGGTCCGTTCTGCCTCCTACGTGGTCCTGAGATCTGCCTTGACTTTCCCTCTCCCAGCCCCCACCTCAGACCAGGCCCCACCTTGGACTTCTTGCTGCCTCCTGGGGCTCCCCATCTCCACTCGTCCCCCAAATTCATCCTCCACGTGCAGCCAAAGAGGGCCACTCACAGGCATCTTAAAGTTCCACAGGGCGCCCCATTGCAGCAGGATGAAGTCTCAACTCATTAACACAGCCTCAAGGCAGTCCCCCGTCTGACCCCGGATGACGCCTCTGGCCGTGTCTCCAGCCACATCCTTTCTTTCTCTGCACTCCGTCATCATGAATTAATATCCGCCTTGAATGGGCCATCCTCCCTCTCCTCCCTCACCTTTGCATTTCCTGATCCCCCTGCCTGGAACACTCCTCCATCTTAGCTCTCCCCACCACCCCCCTAACCTGGCTGCTCCTGCTCATCCTGAGGTCCCAGCTCCAGAGTCACCTCCTCCAGGAAGCCTTCCCTGACTTCCTGGTTTGAGCTCCCCGGCCCCCCGGGCTTCCTGCTATGCTACTGCACACTGATGAGTTTCGTCCATTTGCTGCCCTGCCTGTCTCCACCTCCAGGTTTTGACCTGCTCTGTGAGCTAGACAGCAAACTTGGAGGCTGAGGAGAATGGGGTGAGGAGGTCGGGGTGACCTGACCCTCTGCATGGTAGGAGCATTGGTGTCCACACTGAGAGGGGGACACAGGTGGAAGAGCAGATTTTGGATGGGAGGGGGAGTGATGTCCTGGGCTGGCTGTGTCGGAAGGGCCCGAAGGGCCATCCAAGGGGATTGTGTAGAGAAGTCTGTGATGGTCCTTCCAGATGTGACCTCCG
Organism: Equus quagga; assembly: GCF_021613505.1. Taxonomy (NCBI): domain Eukaryota; kingdom Metazoa; phylum Chordata; class Mammalia; order Perissodactyla; family Equidae; genus Equus; species Equus quagga. Next base: position 82,996,089 of record NC_060267.1, read on the forward strand.
GAGAGACCCCAATGCCAGAGTGGAGGACGGGAGCACGGGGGGCCTCCCAGCTGCCTCAGTACCACTCCCTTTCCTAGGCTTCTCGAAGCCTGCACTCAGCTGCCCAGCCAAGGTCCTGCCACCTCCCCCAGGAAGCCAGCCCTCACCAGCCCAGCTGAGGCTGCTCTGTTCTCTCCTTGACCTCTTGGTCCTTAGCGCCTCTAGCCCTGGGCTATGTCTTGGAAGTCTTTAAGGTGGGGCCGCATCCCTCCATCTCTTGTAGACTCCACATTGCTCCCCACAGGGACCGACACACAGAGAAAAAGTCGTGTGGCCAGGAACTCTGCCCCCTCGCCCAGGCAGAGTGGGGTCTGCAGTCTCTGCCAGCGGGATTCTGGGGAAAAGCCAGCAGAGGCCTCGAGAGCCTTTGGGTCAGATTGACACGGGCTGGCGAGCAGCTGGGAGGGGCAGGCGGAGGGAGGGGGCCTGTCTGTCCACTCTGGAGTGTGTGCCCGGATGCCTGTATCCTCACGAGCCCCGGCCCCAGGCGCTCCAGCCAATGACCTACATCCCAGCGTGCCTCCACGCAGCCGCATGTCTGTGTGCGCATGTGTCCATGCACACGAATGCGTATTGAGGGCATGAGCGCCTCGCCAGGAGAACAGAGTGCCTGTGTGTGGGTCTCTGTCTCTGCTGGCTGTGTCTGCAAAGCCCATGAGCGAGCTGGTGAGGGTGTGGGGAACCCAGCCTCCCACCTGGGGGTTCCACAGGCTCTGCACCCGAGTGAGGGGGTCTGTGCTCCAGAAAAGTCAGCTCACTGGATCGCAGTTCCTGAAATGGCTGGAGGTGCCTGTCCCCCAGCCTCCAGCCCCACCTCCGCCCAGGACTCTCTCCCTTGACCCAAATCTCAGGCAAAGGCCTCCCCTGCCTTTGCTAATGGTGAACATTAGGCATTGAGAGTGGAGGGCGGCAGTGGAGGGAGGGGCCCTGAGACCACAGGATGAGGCTGTTCTAGAAGGTAGCCAGAGAGGCCAGGAGGGAAGGGGGCTGGGGGGCTCTGGCCTCCTGAAGCCGGGGGTTGGGGGTTCAGGCCTCACTCAGGAACACCTGTCCCAGGTCTGCCCCCAGTGTGCTCCCGGGTTGGGGGGCAGGGATAGATATCCTTCTCCTAGGGAGACTGTCCTTGACCAAGTGGCTGTGCCAACTCTCTGGCCGGGAAGCCAGGGTACCTAGAAATAGGCCTGCTCTGAGACCCTTTAGTCTTTCCTTTAGCCAGCTCCGTGGGGGGCCGGGTAGGGGTGGCTGTGCTCCCCCTTCTGGGGCTCTTCTCCCAGACTGGCCTCTGACAGCTCACAGGGGATGGACAGTGACCCGCTCAGAGTCTCTCTCTACTGCTGTCTCTCTCCTTCTGTCTGTCTCTGTCTCTCCATCCATCTCTCTGTCTCTCTGCCTCTCTCCTGCTGGGCCGGCCCAGCTCACAGCCTGGCCCCTCCCCTTCCTGCAGAGCCCCCCTCCTCATTCAGTCGCACAGACTCAGGGGCAGCAGGAGAGAAGCGAGGCTGGAGCTCCAACAGCTTCTCCAGGCCCCTCCCAGCCCGCTGGATTCTGTGCTCCAGGTCTCCCCTCCTTCCCTCAGCTCCGAGCTCTGTGGCCCTCCCTCCGCCTGCCTGGGGACCTCCTTGTCAACCCTGCACTGGCTCTCTGCTTCCTTCAGCAAGTGCGGCTCCCTTCCTTCCTCCACACCTCAGGCCCTCAAGCCCCCTCCTCCTCCACAGTCGAGCCCCCCGCCAGGGCCGACTTGGCTTCCTCACTGCCCACAGGTCCTCAGTGCCACACCCTGGCCCTAAACTGCTCCAACCAAGGCAACCAGTGGAGCCCCAATTGCTGAATCCAGGACGTTCTTGGGCACCATCTTACCTGCCCTCTCAGCTGAGAGGCCCTGTGGGGAGGGGCGGGGTGGGATGGAGTTGGGGGAGGTCAGGGCGAGGTCCCTGGAGCCTGGCAGCCCAAATCCACATCACTTTCTCTGGGACAATTCTGTAACTTCTCGGAATCTCCGTTTTCCCATCTGTGTTATGGGATGATTGCACTGGGTCTCGTCTCACGGGTTGTTGAGAGGAGTAAACGTGTTAATACCTAGAAAACAGTCCTGAGAACGTTCAGGCCGAGTTAGCACTCAGTTGACATTGGTTGTCACGATTGTTATTACTACTGTGCTTGTCATTGTTTGAATCTCTCACCTACCCCCACGCACAACCCTCACGCCCTCTGGTTTCCCTCACGCCTCTCTCCCCATCCCCTCTCAGTCCTCCCTGCGGGTCCTCTGCCTCTTCCTCTGGCCAAGCCACCCAGTTGCCCACAGGACTCCCTCTCCCTCCACAGCCCCCACCCTTTCCTTGCACCTAGGGGGTCTCAAACTCGTCTCCCCCGACCCCCGTCCCCCACACAGCCTAGTTCACATCCCTCCTGCACAGTTGCCAGCCCCCACCTGGGCCTCCTGTCTCACCCTCTGCATCCAGTCCCCACCCCAGACCAGGGGACTCTCTAACAAGTGCTCCTAACACCCCTCACTCTTCTCTGGTCCCCGAGTCAGTTCCACTCAGGGTTCCGAGGGCAGCCCTGTCACGCCCAGTGGCCTCATCCATTAGCGTGTCAGTCAGTTTGTCTGTCGCAGCTGTACCTGAGAGCTTCATCTCTGCACCCTGGCAGTTTTTGCGGAATGTTTGTTGAATGAATGACTGGTGCAAGCTGTCAAGGGCTCCTCTGATCCATGCAACACATGGGGGGTCTTAAAGAGTATTGGAAGCCTCCCCTAGGAGTCAGCTCACTTGACAGGGGCGTCCCCTGCACCCAGGTTGGGGAGGGGACATGGGCTGGCCCAGGTCATGCAGAGAGTTCTCACTCTCACTGTGGGTCGAGATCACACGAGTCTCACCCCTAGAGATTTGGATTCAATTTGTTTAGAGGGGGCCTGGGCTCTGGAATGTTTCAATCCCTCCCCCTCCTCCCCTCCCGCTCCTCCCCCACCCCCACCAGGGAATTCTAAGGGGCAGCCACTGGCAGTGAAGGAGGGGTGCTGGAGCTGGGGGGGCCTTCATTTCCCGCCCACGTTCACTTCTTTTAAATCACACTGGGCATTTCCTCTGGGCTAGCTCCATGTGGGGCCCTGGAGGCCCAGGGAAGCACGAGCCTGGGGGTCTGTCCTCAGGGAAGCGCTCAGGACAGGCACCCACAATGACCGGGGTCAGGAAGCCACTCTGGGGAGGGGGACCCTGAGCTTAAAGATACCCAGGGCTTGGCCTGGCAGAAGGAGGCTGTGAGCGGGCACGGGAACTACAGGGGATGGGTCTGGAGGTCAACAACCACAAGTGGCCTACTGGAAACCTCGAGCAATTCACTGAGGCTGGACCCAAAAATCCACATGGGTGAGGAAGGGGGTAGGGGCCTGGAGAGGTCTGCAGGGCCAGGCTCAGGGACTTGGGTTTTATCCTGCACCCTGGGGAGCCACGAATAGTTCCAAGAGGGGGTTGGGAAGCTGGGAAGAGCACATACTGGGAGAGAAGTCAAGAAGGTTGGGAGCCAAGAGGGCAGCAGCGCTCCCGGGCTGGGCCGCAGCTTACCCAGGTCTGCTCAGCCTCCTGTTCCTGTGTCTGGGCTTCAGAGGTCTCTGTTCCCCAATGTCCTTGGCCACCAGTGCAAGCTCAGCTTCTAGGGAGAAATAGGAGGGTAACCCTCTAATCCTCCTCCTCCTGGCCCCGACAGTAGATGGTTCTTGATCTGAGATGGCCAGAGAAGGGGGTGCACCTTGACGAGATAAACCAGCCTGACTGTTAGGGAAGACGGGGAGAGAAGGGACGGTGCACAGCTCTCAGAAATCTCACTGGAAAACCTATCCCCATTTTACAGAGGAGGAAACTGAGGCTCAGAGATCTTTGGCCATTTGCCCCTGGTCGCACTGCTAGAAAGTGGCAGAGCCAGGATTTGAACCCTGGTCCTGCTGGCTCCACAGTCGGTGTGCATCCCACTGTGGGCCACTGTGAGTCTGCACTGAGTACCCCAAGTGCCTGGTCTTGTACCAGGGAGAGGCAGGAGGGGCTGTTTCAGAGCACAAGGGCCCTGGGGGCTCCACTGACTTCACCAGCTCATTGCATAGATGTGCGAAATGCGACTCTGGAGGGCCAAAGCTGGCAGGGGCTGATCAGGGAGGAGAGGAGTGAGGGTGTTAGCAATCAGAGTCGGCTTCTGGGAGGAGGCAGCTGGGGCTTGTGCAGCTAGAAGTGGGTGGAGAGAAACGAGGTTTGGGTTGGTGGAGGGCAGCAGGGAGGGCGCCCCAAGAGGGAAACAGCAGGAACACAGATGCAGAGGCGGGATGAGTGTCTGGAGAGTCCCAGCCTGAAGCAGGGGAGTGATGCCGGGAAGGCTGGTAGGCCAGATGAGGGCGTGCGGGGGTCGGGGGTTACTTCTCTGGCAGGGTTCCTTGACCTCAGCGCTATGGACAGTTAGGGTTAGGTAACTCTTTGTAGTGGGGCTGTCCTGTGCATGGGAGGATGTTTGCAGCATCTCTGTCCTCGACCCACCAGACGCCAGTAGCATCCCTGCCCCTCACCCCCAGCCCTAGTGGTGGCAACCAAAAATGTTTCCAGACCGTGCAAAGCGTTCCTTGGGGGTGAAAGTGCCCCCAGTTAAGAACCATTGTCCTAGAGTCAGCAGGAGCCATGGAAGCGATTTGAGCAGGAGAGGGACAGAGCCCAAAGCTGCAGCCAGAAATCACCTGGGCTCCAGCCGCTGTCCCCAGCCCCTCGATGTCCACTCCACGCCTCCTCCTTCAGCTGACCTGGGGCTCCCTGAGTGCCAGGAAACCCTCCGCCAATGCGGATGCACGGCTGAGGGCCGAGCTGAGTGGTGGACCAAAAGAGCTTGTGTCTGGGGATGGAACCTCCCACTCCTCGGCCAGGGCATGGTCAGGGGCAGGGGGGTAGTGATCCAGGGCCAAGAGCGGCTGCGAGGCTGGGGCAGGAGCTTGTCAGAGCCGGGATTTGGATAGAAGGAGCTGGAAAGGGGTGGGGAAGCTAAGCTGCCTGAGTCCCTGTTCACAAACAGGCCCTTTTCAGAGGCCCTGAAATCAAAGCATCCCAGCCAGTCGGGATGGAGTTTCGAACTCCTGACCGGTAGTCCTGGGAGTAAAGGGGTCAAGGGCAGCCTTCCAGGCTGGGAGGCCAGGCCAGGGTGGCAACACCCTCTCTTCCTGCTGTCCACGTGCTGTGTCTCAGAGGGAACCAGGGCTGCCTGGAGTGTGTTGAGGAAGGGTGGGGGCTGTGGAGGTGACAAGGGGAAGAGAAGCCCCATTTTCACCGTCTCTCCATCGCCAACCGTGTGCAGCCAGATGAGCTGCTAAAATGCACCACCAGCCTCCCCAACTCCCCTGCCCAAAACCTCCACCTGCTCCCCATGCCCCTCAGGATCAAGTCCACAGCCCTTGGTCTGCCCTTCAAGGATACATATCTCACCCCACCTGCCATGGCCCCTCAACTCCATGCTTCACCCAGGCCCAGAGGCTTTCGGGCTTTCTAGGCCCCCACAGTTTCCAGGCCTCTCTCCTGAACCTGGTACGCCTGCCTCCTCCCCACCTACATGCCCCCAAACTTGTTAACACCTACATGTGTCTCAGTGCCCCTTCAGTCACCACTGCCTCCAGGAAGCCTTCCTAGCCCCAGTGAGTAGGTGCCTGGTACGCTGGTGGCACCAATCCCTCCAGGATGCAGCTGTCTCTGTGTGTGAAGTCTCTGTCCTGGGGACAGCACTCGAGTCCTCTCATTTCCCCTGCAGCCTTAGGCCCAGAACAGAAAGCTGAGCATTTGTTGAAGGAAAGAGGGAGAGGGAGGGATGAAAAACATGTTTTTAGAAAAGAGAGAGGACAAGAGAGAGCAAACAGTGAGGCAATAGGGATGAGGGGAGTAGCCCTTCCTTCTGGCCACGAGCAAATGTGGCAGGACGGACTGACCCCACAGGCCTATGTGGAGAAGCGGATATCATTTCTGTGGTGGGACTGCTGGACGGCTCATTCCCCCAGAGGCAGGGTCTTGGGCAGCGCCCGGCCTTGCTGACAGCCCCTCTTGAATTTGGCCCTTGATGCCACCAACAAGGCAGGACAGGAGTTCAGGGGAATGGGGGGGCCTTGAACTGCCCACAGTGCACTTCGCCCATCACCGGCCGTCAGTGGAGCTCAGATTCCTCGGTTCTAAGAACCCCAAGATCCAACAGACTCTGTCGGGGCCAGCGGTTTTCCAACTGTGTAGAGGAGTCCTGGGGTCCCAAGGAGAGGCCCAGATGTTGCCAAATAGGAGACACCCACCCCCCCTTCTCCTAACACAGTTCTGTCCAGAGCAAATGCTAACGTTGGGCTTGCCTGACAATTTTCATTTGAAACGAGGGTTCTGTGGCTGAATCAGTTTAAAAAGCAGCCACCCCTTCTGGAACAGATGGGAAGACCAAAGCCTAGAGAGGAATGGTGTGGCAGAGCCACGTCGACCTCCCGGCCCTTCCCGCTGAACCCCACAGCCCTCTGCGGAAAGTGTAAACATGAGTGAATGACTAGGAATCTGACAGTCGGTTTTGTTTGGTAACATGGAATGACAGCAAAGGACATTTGGTTTCTGGGGCGAGGGGTGGGGCATGGGGAGGAGGAACTGCCCTGAAGTGGGAAGGGAAGAGCAGAGCATACTGTAATTACACCATACCCAGCCTGCTTCAGAGCTGCTCAGAGATACCGCACAGACTCCTGCCTTTAGCCAAAGTAGCACTAGGTATGAAATCAGAATCTCAGGTTCAAAGCCCAGCTCCTCTGTTTACTCACTGCATTGACCATGGCCAAATCAGCCCCCTCTTGAGACTCAGTTTCTTCCTCAATGAAATGGGAGTAACACCACCCTCATCCCAGAGTTGTTGTGAGGGGTCAATGAGAGCACAGAGTAGGGGTTGAACAGTTCCTAATGGACTCAGGATTCTTCCTTGTATGTGACCTTGAGGACGTTCACGGGCTCAGGTTCAAATCCCAGCTATGCCCCTCACCAGCTGTGTGACTTGAGATAAATTTCTTTTTTTTTTTTTTTAAGATTTTATTTTTTCCTTTTTCTCCCCAAAGCCCCCCAGTACATAGTTGTATATTTCTCATTGTGGGTTCTTCTAGTTGTGGTATGTGGGACGCTGCCTCAGCGTGGTTTGATGAGCAGTGCCATGTCCGCGCCCAGGATTCGAACCAACGAAACACTGGGCCGCCTGGAGCGGAGCGCGCGAACTTAACCACTCGGCCACGGGGCCAGCCCCTTGAGATAAATTTCTTAACCTCCCTGCCTCAGCTTTGCCATCCGTAAAATGGGGATAATAGGGGCACCCACCCACCTCACGGGGTGTAATGAGTTAATATGTGTAAAGCAGCTAGAACAGGGCTGCATCACTGTTTCTTATCAATATTTGTACTCAAATAATAGCAGCGACGAGGTCTTGTGGAGCAGCAACCTCAGAAATGGAATAAAAGAATGAATGAGATAATGAATGAACACAAGAAAAGTTAGAGTTCTCCCAGGGAATGCCTTAGGGACCTATCTCACCCAGATCCTCACCCATGAGTGTTGTCTTCTAGCCATTCTTTCTCAGCTGGGAGTTCCCCTGGCTCCCTATCGCTGGGCCTCTGCCTGCATTTTTCTGCAAACACGTAGAGGTAGGATTCTATTTTGCCCCTAGATGCCTTTGGGTGATAAAGAAGTAACTTCAGCCTCCTTGAATTGAATCTTCTCTCCAGAATGTGTAACAAACCTGGAAATTAGAATTGCCCTGGAGCTGATTACTCTGGGAGGGCACCTCCTGGCATTAAAACTAAATTAGATCAAGGTACCTCTGTTATTAGCAAAATAATTCCCTATGATTACAGAACGCAGCCGTGAATCCTGATGGCAGATGAACTTCAGGTGACTTACTTGAGACAAATAGCTGTGCAAAAATCACAGACTCATCTAATCGCTTCTCTACAGCGTTGCAGTTGGGTAATTATGCTAATGGTCATAAGAAATCACCTTTTGCTGTCTGGGGTTGGGAGGGCTTGAGACAGAAACATGTGGCGGATATTTCCCGCTTCCAGCTGGAGAAGCTGGGCGCCATGTTTGGTTCCCAAATGGACCCTTTCTGGGGAGCTGGTTTGGCCCCGTGTCAACTGGGAGAGAAACCTCTTATGAATCAGAATTGCAGTGGCTTTGTTATTCGTCTCTTTTCAGATCATCTTTATATAGGAAATTGAATTTGTCTAAGTTCCACTGTTGGGCATGGTAATTCCAAGAGACAAGTTAAACTCTAAAAGCTCAGGACCTTTGAGTCAATTCAATGCAGCAAACGTGTGTTTGTGCCCACTGGGTGCCAGATACTGACCTAGGCACAGGCGGGGGGAGCACCAGCATTTAAGAGTGTTGCTTTCTTGACATGGTCTCTTGTCCCCTTAGCAAGCTGAGAGAGGCAGTACCGTTCCCATTTTAGAACAAAGAAATGGAGGCTCAGAAACGTGAAATGACTTGCTCAAGGTGCTACTGCTGCTAATCAGTGGAGATCACTACTTCCTTCCACCAGAGGGATCTGGGCGGCTTCCTGGAAGAGTGGGCCTAGGGGAGGGCATTGTAGGTAGAAGAGAAGCTGAGCAAAAAACCCAGAGGCAGGAGATTAAAGGGGGGTGGTGTTCATGTATGGGGGACAGGGTTGGGAGAGTGGCTGAATATCATACCATAGAGGGCCTCAAATGACCAACTGACGGTTTGGACAACGGGGAGCCACTGCACGTGTTTGAGCAAGGGAAGGATCTGATGGAATCTGAGAAGTACCCTGGCTGCAGGTGGGGGATCTTCTAGGGGGCTGCTGGCAGAGAGGGGGTCAGAAAGTGATGAGATAAATAATGGATAATTTTTTAGTATAAATATGTCCAAATAGTTCATAGGACGCACTTATACTAAAAAATTATTTGTTGTTTATATGAAATTCACATTTAATTGGGCATCTTGTATTTCATCTGGCAATCCTACCCCAGCTCCTTACACCATCTCCAGCCGGGTTCTGGGCACCAGCTGTGTCCTCTGCTTGGTATGAGTTTCCCCACTGGGCACACAGTCTGGGGAACTCCTATCCACCCCTTGAGGCCCTACACTCCTTAGTATTTATCAGGTACTGTGGTTATTACTTTCTCTCTTTTTCTTTTTTTGTGAGGAAGATTGTCACTGAGCTAACACCTTTGCCAATCTCCCTCTGTTTTATGTGGGATACCACCACAGTGTGGCTTGACTAGCAGTGCTAGGTCTGTGCCCAGGATCTGAACCTGTGAACACCAGGCTGCCGAAGTGGAGTGCACGAACCTAACCACTATGCCACTGGGCCAGCCCCTGGTCATTACTTTCTTGTGTAATTGTTCTAATGTCTGTCCCTCCTCTTAGCAGCCAACCTTACTTCCGGCTGCATAGGAACAAAAAGTTAAGGCCGTGACTCCCTGCATTTCCTGACCCCATCTCCACCCCAAATTGCCTCTAACTTCTGCTTCTGTCCCAGGATGAGCCAGTCTCTCCATCCCTCCTGAGGCCTTGCCTGTTCCCTTGAGTGTCGCTCACCTCTCTCAAGGGCAACTTGAAAGTCCCACTGTCTCTCGGGTCATTCCCACCAGCCAGGACACACAAGTGCTTCCCGTGCTCCCTATCACCGGGTGAGTTCGCCCGGAAGCAGGCTCTGAGCCGTACCAGCATGCAGGAGGTTTACCAGAGCCTGCCCCAGGGCTCAGTGCCTGTGGAAGGGAAGGGCAGGAAGCAGGAGAAGTAGAGCTGCTGTGCGGTCTCAGAGCAGGTCTCGGCCCACCCTATGTGGAGGCAGCGGGTAGGGGTCCGGAGCAGGGATGGCCTTCAGAGCTGTCCTGAGTAGTGTCAAGGGGCTGGGCCTTTATGCCCCTGGGGTGATTGGCCACTGATGTAGGCCACCCTGGGACGGAGGTGTCACCTCAGGTGCAGTGGCTCATCTCAGCAGAGGCCACCCCCAAAGAGGGCCATCTTGCAGCAGCCTCCCCACCCTCGGGGCGTGAGTCCTCTGTTCTCCAAGGAAGGATCTGGGTTGCATGTCCCAGTATCCACCACGCATCCCCCCAAACCCAACCATTCCCCTCCACGACCCCTAATCTCCTGAATTCCTTCTGAGCAAAACCCTCTGAAGAGCTGTCTGTCCTCCCTTCCTCACTCCCAGGCACCCCTCTTCTCTGAACGCGCTCCTGTTAGCCTCCAGTCTGGACCCTTTAAATCGGTCTTCTTCCTCCAGACGAAGGGATTTCTGTAAAACTCAAGCATTGACTGCGCCTCCCCTGCTTAGGGTCTCCCAGTAGCTCCCCCAAAGTCCCCACTCCTGGGCATGACAGTGCGGCCCCTCATGACCCAGCCCTGCTTCTTTTTCCTGCCCCCTCTCTCACGGCTGCTTCACTGGAATCCTTGAGCACGCTGGGTCCTTTCCAGCTTGTCGTGCTTGCGCATGGGCTGCTTCCTCTGCCTGGCTAACTTCCCTCTCTGCTCCGTAAAGACACACTCAGAGGTCATCTCCTTGGAAGTCCTTCCGAAAACCATCGCTTCAGCCCACCAGCCCAGACTGGCATCAGGGCCCCCGCAACCACCTACGTACTCCATCATGAGCACACTGGGAGCTCCTTACATTTGGGTCGCGGGGAAAGCACCCAGGGGTGTGCCATGGGTCCTGGTGGACTTGTTGACCATCTCTTCCCCTGCACATGTGAGCAGCTCACTGCTCTGTTTACCTGTGTCCCCAGCACCAAGCCCAGAGCCTGGCGCAGAGCCTGACATTGACTCAGGCACCCGGGGAATCCACGGATAGCAGGGGTGGGTGTGAGAGAAGCTGCAGAGACAGACTCAAAGCATCGGAGGCTGACTAAACTCACACAGGGCTGCGCCCCTCAAAACAGGCCTGCCCTGGGAACCGGAGCCGTCCTCCGTTCATAGCGTCAGACGCCAGACACATTCTCTCTGGGTGTGGAATTCTCAAACACCTCAGAGCCGGAAGGGAGGTTTGCACATTTCTACTGTTTATTCTCTGTGACCCTCACTGCCCTGCACGCACGCTGGATCAGGGCTTCTCTCTGCTCCCCCCCACCCCCATTCACGTCATCCCTGCCCTGGGTTCCTGTGGGCCTGTGTGTTCACCATATGATATCTGGGTCGATGTGGTTTTGAATCTCACTTTCATATCAAGTGAGGGCCCACCACCCCAATAAGAGATTAAGTACTAACTGGTTAGTTTGTACGACTGTAAAATAGTGCATGCATGAATACAGGTGTAGCACAGTGGTTATAAAGCCTAGGATCTGGAGTCAAACAGACATGGGTTTGAGGACAGGCTCTGCATTGCCATGCTGTATGATGTTCTGCAAGTTGCTTAAACTTGCTGAGTATCAGTTTCCTCATCTGTCTGTCAAGTGGAAATAGATAGTAACAGAACCTCCTCAAAGGTGTTTGTGAACATGATGTGAGAGAAAACATGAAGAATCTGGCAAAGCACTCACACTTGTGTACATATCCATGTGCACAGATGTAGAAAATTCTGGCAATTAACAGTGTCCAAGAATGATAAACAGAGCCTAGCATTGGAGGTGTGCAACCAGACTTGGATTCGCTTATTCATTCAACAAACCTTCAGTGAGCACTTCCTATCTGCTGAGGTCTTTGCTGGGGGTGGAGGAGCTGCAACAATGAACAAGACCAGACATGGTCCCTGTGCTCAGGAATGTCCAGCCCCGGGAGGGTGACACATTTATCCAGTGATCACACAATAAAGGTACAGTCACCAACCGTGATGAACGCCATGAAGGAATGGGACTCAGGCCATGGGTGTGTAGTGTGCAAGGCCAGGGAGGGCTGCCCTGAGGACATGATGCCTAGGCTGCCATGGGAGGAAGTTAACCGGACCAAGGAGTGGAGGGGACAGAGGAAAGTGTTCCGGAGAGGGGAACCTGTTGTGCAAAGGCTGTGTAATGGGAAGCAGCATTGCATATCTGGGCACCTGGAAGCTGGCGGGAAGAGGGAGAAGGGAGATGGCAAGAAGTGGGGCTGGAGAGGTGGGCGGGGGCCGGACCACCCAGGGCCTGGTAGGCCACCAGAAGGCAACACGAAGCCATTAACAACTTTTAAGCAGGAGTCCAGGTGATATGATTGGACCTGTGCTTTGAAAACCTCATGAGGAGAATACGTAGACAGGGACCAATAGAGAGAGGGGCCAAATGGACGCAGGAAGCCAGCTCCGTTCTTACTCAAGTCCAGAGATGACAGTGTCTACACTGGCCTGGAAACACACATTTGGCAATCACCAGCATAAAGCCAGTGGTTGAAGCCACGGGCCTGGATGCAGTCGAAGTTGCCTGTGGAGAGAGTCTGGAAGGATAAAAGGGACTCGGACAATCTCCAGCTCCAGCTTTTGTAGCCCAGGAGAGTAAAATGAGGAAGCCAAGGAGAGGAAGAAGTGACTAGAGAAAAACTGGGAAAGGATGGTGAGATGGAAGGGATCAGAAAGTTTCCAGAGGATGAATTATGTCCAAGGGGTCAGGTGAGATGAAGATGGAAAGGTGTCCTTTGGCATTACCAACAAGGAGGTCATTGGTGACCTTCCTGAGGAGCATTGAGATGGCAAACCTTAAGCTGGGTGAGATTCCTGTCTTTCATGGCCATTTGCATGGGACAAAGTGCCAAAAGTGGCTAATGTCCATGTCACCAGGATAATATTACATTGTCCAATGCAATCTGGATCAAAGAGGATCGGCTCATTCGCCCAGAAGGTCTCATCTGAACCCGTGAAGTACACAGCGTTGTTCCTTTCCAGGGACCATATAGCCCTGTCGACTTTATATATTTGTTTGCTTGTACAACATGTAACACTGGCCAATTCCTCCTCCAGAGTCTGGACTGTAAGCAATTTGCAATCCTGTATGTTGCCTTGATGGAAGCTCCCGACAAGCAGACATATGTGGATTTTGCATATACAGTGCAGACAATGCACTCGGTAAACCGCCTCAGACACGTCCCTGGGGAAGGTGCTGCAGGCTCTGTCACCCCTACAGATGGAAGCTGGCAAGGAACAGACGGGTCCAGATTGGGATCCCTGGGCTACATGCGAGAACAGATTGGAGGGGACCAGAATGGACGTGGAGAGACGGGGAGGAGGGTCCGTGGTTATGAAATGCGCAGACCCTCGCCCAGGGGTGGGAAAAAGGACAGGAGGAAAGAGCACCAAGGGCACTAACTCAGAGCACACTTCTGACCCTCCAGGCTCCTGTTACATGCTTTTGTTCAGAACTGGAGAACACCCCTTGGCATTTTTTTAAATCAGTCTCCCACTTTCATAGTAACCCAATCGTGTTCCTCCCACCCCCCCCCCAGCAAACATCTTCCTCTTGGCCAATATTCACATAATTGCTACCTGTTCCCAAAACAGGGCCACGCACTTTGCCTCTATTATCTCATCGAATCCTTGCAAGTACCCCTAGCAATAAGCCCTGGTCACATCCTGGTTGTACAGACACAGAAATTGTGGCTCGGAGGGATGGAGTAGCATGGCCTTGGTCACAGAACTGGCAAGTGGCTCAGCCTAGGTGTGAACACAGGTCTCTCGGATCCCAAAGGTCACAGTAAGATCCAAGAACACTCAGTGAAGACCAAGCGGTCAATCCGCATCGTGGGATTGTTTTCCTTTTGAGAGTTTGGCATGACCCCTTTTTGTTTCTTGTTTATTTTTTAATTTTTTTTTATTCTTCTCCCCAAAGTCCCCCAGTACATAGTTGTAGATTCTAGTTGTACGTCCTTCTGGTTGTGCTGTGTGGGATGGCACCTCAGCATGGCCTGATGAGTGGTGCCATGTCCGCGCCCAGGATCCGAACTGGCGAAACCCTGGGCTGCCAAAGTGGAGTGAGCAAACTTAATCACTTGACCACAGGGCTGGCCCCCCCTTTTTGTTTCTCAATATTTGGGTCCCCTCACCCCTTTTATTCATTCAACAAACCTTCCTGAGGCCAGCCTTTGTGCAGGTGGCAGGGCTGCAGTGGCGGCTCAGATAAGCTTCGTGACCTGGAGGAGCTTACAGGGGCAACAATCCACAATGTGCTAAACAAGGACGGTGGGGTGGGTGGGTGCTGTAGGCATCCTCTGCTTGGGAGAGCAGACGCAGACTTCCCAGGGGCTTTCCATGGGCTGAAATGCCTGAGCTGGATCGTAACAGGAGAAACAGGTCCTGGCCCGGCAGAGATAGGGAGGACAGGCATTCTAGGAAGAGTAAACAGTTGGTGCCAGAGCTTGAGGGCATGACAGAGCTTGGGGGCATTTGGGAACCGGGCTGCATGATGCTTTGGAGGGAGAGTCTCAGTTAGCTGGGACTAGGGTGTGAAAGGTCCCAGAGGAGAGTGAGGAGCAGGCTATTCATGTTCTTAAGATTTACCGAGGGCTTCACCATGAGCCAGGTTTGTGCTGAGCACTTCATAGACACGTGTTACTATTCACGGACTGTATTATTTCAGCAAAAAAACTGAAGTTCAGAGCAAGACTGGATTTTATACCACCATGCTTGCTCTGTACCTAAAAAAAGGTACGAAGAGGAAAACAAACAGCTGTGTACCCACCACCCTGGTCAAGAAATAAAACCTCACCAATCTGGGTGAAGCCCCTTTCCGCCACCCTTCACATCTCCCTTTCCCCCCCAGAGGTAAACAGCTCGCTGAATAGTGTATTTATCATCCCTCAGAGTTCTTTATACTTTTATCACATTCCTAGCAGTGTATGGTATCATTTAGTTTGGCATGATTTAAAAATCTGTATGAATGATACTATACGATTTGATCTTCAGCAACTCGCTCCCCACTCCTCCACTTAAGATTCACGAGGAATCTCTAGTCATTCATTTTCACGGCAGTATGGAATTTCATTGACCAATTGACAATTTGTTCACGCGTTCTTCCGCTGATGGACACTGAGCCTGTTTCAGATGCTTTACTAGGATAAGCCCTGTTGCAGTGGGCAAGCAAAACGTTCTCTAGTTTTAACTCAGAAGCCAAGTCTCTGGGTCACTGGGGTGTGAGCATCTTCAACATTTCTGGATGCTGTTAAATTCTTTTCCAGTGCAGTGGTACCCATTTCTCCTCTCACCAGGTGTGCCTGAGAGCTCCATCCACATCTTCGCCAACACTCTCTGCTGTCCTATTTCTTTGCTTCTCGCCAACCTCACAGGTGTGCAATGGTGCTTTCCTGGGGCTCTATGTCGCATTTCCCTGATCAAGAGTGAGACTGAATATCTTTTCATATATTTATTGGCCGTTCTGTTTCCCCTTCTTTGAATCGTCTGTTCATATATTTTGCCTGATTTTTTCTTGCTTCTTTTGAAAACAGATTTGCAGATCTTGTACATTTTGGATATTGTGTTCCAAATATCTTCTTTTGATAAACAGGAGTTTTACACTTTAATTAAATGTATCGATCTTTATTTCGATGGTTTGTGCTTTTTGGGTCTTTAAGAAATCTTTCCCTATTACAAGGTTTTTGCGTTTAAGTCTTTAATCTGCCTGAAATTGATTTTTTTATGCATGGTGTGAGGTAGGGATTTCATCTCATTTTTTGCCAATATGGACAGCCAGTTGAGTCCATAAAATCACCATTTATAGAAAAGTCCATCCTTTCCCCAGTGACCTGCGGCACCACCTCTGCAGGTTATCAAGTTTCCATACATGTGTGGGCCTATTTTTGCAGCCTCTATGCTAGTCCATTGGCCTATTTATCTATCCTTGGGCTAATATCATATGGTCTAGTTGTACCTTTTTAGGCTCTTAGCACTTCCTCCCTTGAATTAGAAGGGCTAGTGGCTTCCTGAGAGCAGATCCACGTCTTATTCATCTTTGCATCCCTTTCATGACTCATTATGTGAACCTCCATGTCATGCTTTTGTCGGCAAAGCATTTCTCACGCTTTGTCTCTTGGGCTCCTAAGACTCCTTTATGCAGAAGAGGAAACTGAGGCACAGAAGTAAGATTACCTGCTAAGGTCACATAGCCAGAAGGGGTTGGTTAGGGATTCTGTAAGATTTCAAAGCCATCCTGGGCATCCATCCCATGTTGCCCGGGCTCTGAAGACCTCCACTTGACCCCTGGGCTCATCTCCTAAGTGATATTCACTCCTTCCTCCCTTCATTCAACCGGCAGCCCCTGAGGAATGTGTGTGTGCCAGCTTTTGTCGCTGCAGGGTCCCAGACCCCATTTCTGGGGGCCTCTTCCCAGTGCTGGAGGCCAGCAGGGAGGGAAAGTCGTCTGAGGCTTGGGGTCAGCGGGAGGAAGTCTGGGGGGGGGGGTTTCAGTCATTGAAAGAACCCCAGCCCAGACGTGCGCGCGGTCCAGGCGCTGCCTTCACAGAGGACGCCGGCTTCCCCCAGGAAATGGAGGCGTCCTCCCGCCCTCCCGCCTCGCCAGGCAGGAATGCGAAGGATCAGCTTTCAGCAGAGCGCAGCTGCCGTTCCGGGGAGCTTCTGGTGCAGGCCCTTCCCGAGCGGCCGAATTAACTGGTTCTGTCTGTCCAACTGGGAGAGCAGCTCTCGCTAAAAATAGCGCCCTGCCAAGCGGGCTCTGCGCCCGCCGGGAGCCGGGGCCTCGACTGTGGGAGTTCGAACCGCGAAAGTGCAAGGAGCCCAGGGAGCTCCGCGCGCCCCGACCCCGGGCCTGGCCCGGGTGCCACCCTCCCAGGCCGAGGCCGCGGGCACGGCGCTGTCCTCACAGGTGCCGCAGAGGGTGGAAGGCCCGCGAGCCGAGGAGCGGCCCAGGCCGTCCGGGATGGGAGCCGACAGCGCGGCTTCCCGCGCGCTCGCCTGGGCCTCGCTGCCCCTGCTGGGGCCTCCCGCCGGCGCGCTCTGCGAGGACACGCTTGGCAGCCGAGGTAAGGCCGGCCGCCCGCGGCCGTACCCCTCGCTCTTCCCAGGGCCTTGCTGGGGCCTCCTTCTGCGTCCCCACCCGAGGTAGGAGGCGGGGGACGAGTGGGTGGTCGCACAGGGCTGGGGGAGCAGAGCCAGGCGCTGTTTGCAAACTCACCTTTAGTTTGAAAAAGTCACCGTCTCGCTGCCGCGTCCCAGAAGCGGTCGCCTCTTTGACCTCAGTCTTCCTATCTGGAAAATGGGACAATAAAATCGTCAAGCTTTAATATTTTGATCCCAAGATAAGTTAGGGAAGCCGCGGCAGTGGATCACAAGCGTGCTGGAGAAGTCTGGCAGAACCCAGATGAGTCCTCGAGAGCCTGTGTTGGCGGGAAGGGCTGGAGGTGCCTTCTCTCTGCCGTCCTCCCCACCCCGCCGGCCTCTCCCAACGCTCTGGACCTGGCATCGGCCCACGTCCCGCGCGGCCAGAGATCCAGGCGCGGCGCACAGCAAAGTTTAAAGGGTCAGCGGACGCGCGAAGATCCTTGCGGGACAGCAGGTGTAGAGTGGGAGAGGGGTGAGCGAAGCAGAGTCGTGGTCCACTCCCCGGTCCCATACCCCAGAGCCCCCGGGCTAAAGCAGGGATTTCTCTCTGAAATCCTGGAGGCCAGGGAAGGCGCGCAGTCCAGCCGCACAGAGGGCCTCCGCGGGCCGGCTGAGACCGCTGGGCCCGGGAAGGGGAGGAGGCATGTGGCCTGGCCTAGATCCCGGGCCAAAGCGGGGACAGGGGGCGTGTGCCGGGAGCTGAGAGGTTCGGCCCTGCCCAGTCCGGCCGGGCGGGGTGGTAATAGTGGGGTCGATTGGCCAAACAGGTGCGCCCCCGCCCCTCGGCTCCCCGCCTCCGGTCGGTCCCGGCCGGGCGGGCGGAGCTGCGGGTGGCGGGGCCTGCGATTGGCGGGGCTGGGCCGGCCGGGTGGCCGGGGGAGCCCGGGAGCCCGAGCGCCGCGGCGCAGGCGGAGGCGCGGAGCCGGCCGGAGCGCGCCCCTGCCCGGCCCCCGCCCGCTTGGCCCGCTCTGCCTGGCTGGCGCTCCGGAAACTTTCCTGCCTCCCTGCGACCCCGCCACCTCGTGACCCTGGCCCGGGGCAGCTCGGGCTCCGGCGCGTTTGGGATGGCAGCGTCCAGCGGCCCGGCTGGCGCGTAGAGGTAAGAACTAGGGCCCCCGAGTGGGTATTAGGGGCCCCGGGGACTTGAAGGGGTCCCGGAGGGATCCGGGGTTCAGAGGATCTGGGGACCCTGATGGGAGGTACGGGGATGCCGGACTGAGGAGGGGGCCTCAACTTTGTTTTACTTACTCCTCTTCTACCCCACAGCCCCCTCTGCCGCGAGGGTCTTTGCGCGGTGCGTTGACCCTTTGAACTTCCCTGTGCGCCCTGCCCAGATCGCAGGGTCCTTGGGAGAGACCCGCGCGGGGTGTCAGGAGGAAGGCACCCCCGGCTGGGGCCCGCAGCCGGCGGGGCTGGGGGTGGGGGTTTTCTCCAGCCTCCAGTGGTCTCCCAAGATCTCAGACCCTCCTCAGCCCATCCTCGGGGTTGGCGATTGGGCAGACCCTCCCCTCTGCCCGGAGCCAGGCACCCCGGGGCACCCACGTTTGGAGTGTTGTTTTGTTCAACCCGTAGCCACTCCTCAATTTTCAGGGGGGGCGGGGTCGTTGAAGTGTAGTCGCTTTTCGGTTTCCTGGACTGCCTGGAACCCCACCCTCCATGAAAACACCTTGAGCTAAGCCGAGTGGGACTAGAGACCCAAGACATCTAGGTTCCCATTTCCAGCCTGGTGGGAATGATGGTGGGGTTTTCTGGTTTCTGGAAGGTCTGTTCTTTTGAGCTGTCAGGCTTGAGTCATATGGAAATTGCACCCGTCTCTTCCTGCCCCCTCCTGCTATTTAGAGGGGAAGTTAATTTTTATTTGAATTTAATTTTGATTAAGGGTAGATAAGTAGATAGCTTGTCACAGATGAGGATCATCTTTAACATTATTTCCCCTCAATGTCAAAGCCAGACTCATTTCTGGGTTTTCTTGGCCTAAGACAGTACACCTGAGGGTTAAAAACCAAACCAAACACCCCCTCTGGAGCCCAGAGAACCTGGGTTCAAACCCCAGCCCCACGGCTCACTAGCTGTGTGTCCCTTGGGCAGGTTTCTTAATCTCTCTGAGCTCAAAGGTCCCACTCCGGGGGGCCATAGTCAGGCTTTTACAAGGTAAGGTGTGGAAGGCACCTCGCTCATAGGATGACAGCCTTGGGCTGCCGGGCTGCATCCTGGAGCTTAGGCCCTCTGCTGCCTGAGGGGCCCAGTCCCTTTGTGCCTCAGTTTCCCCTCCTAACCAAAGTTGGTGTGGACCAGCCCCACTTAACCGGCTCTTTCGAGAAAAGTGCACAGATCCACATACCTCCGAGGCATATGATTTCAGTGGGTTTGTAGGCCTCAGATTTAAGGTAGCCCCGGCCATCCCCCTCCCTGTCCTGAACTACTTGGAAGGTGCCTGTAAGGCTTCCTGTCTTCGGCTGACCTCTCCCCATTCCTTTGGATGCTTGGAGGTAACGGTTGTAAATATTAGGGAAGTTGCAAATGCACTAATTAACCAGCATAATAAGGAGGGGGCTGACCTGCAAAACCTGGCTCAAAGTCACCTTCAAGACCGTCCAGACTACCCTCTGCTCATTCTTCCTTCCCTGGCGCTGTATCTCCACCCAGTGAACATCTAGTCTTTTTTCCTGGGATCCTCTAGTGACAGTCAGCCCACTAGGCAGCTGGTTTCATGACTGGGCAACTCCATTCTGTTAAAAATTCTTCCCGTTTGGAGCAGAAATCTGTGTCCCTGTTACTTCTACCCGCTGGTTCTAGTGCAGCCCTTCAGGCGTCTCTTACTGGCTCAATTATTCACTGTGGTCCCCTGGTGCCTGGCATTCTGTTTCTTCCTTTAGGCATTCGACACACTGAGCTGAGCTTGGCAATGATCACGGCACATTTATTGAGTGTTTATTATATGCCAGGTCCTGGGCTGAGGGCTTTACACATACTATTTCCTTGCATCCTGAAGACAGCCCCACGCGGTTGATTCTTTTCTTACCCTCGTTTTGTATTTGAAGAAACAAGTTTAAAGAGGTTTAAGAGATTTACCCAAGGTCATACAACCTGTAAGGAGCTGGCTGCATCCCAAACCCAGCATCTGCCTTTAGAACCCAGGCTTCCAATTGTTACTTTTGTTCTGTGCTGGCGTGCATGCCCATGAGTGTGTGTGTGTGTGTGTGTGTGTGTGTATGCCTGGGTCTGTGGTGTGTGCTGGCAATGCTTTTTTCACAGTCACGTGAGGCACCTGTTGAAATGCAGATTCCTCATCTCCGCTCCAGGCCTGGGAATCTGCACTTTGTAAACCTCGCCAGGCCGTTCTCAGGTATATCACTGTCTGAGACCCACAGCCCCAAGGGATGCTTAGGGAGAGAATGTGGAGTATGAGTTCCAAGAGATCTGAATTCAAGGCTTGGCTTCACTCTCTTGAGCTGGTTACTTTTGCCTTCTGGGGCTTTCTCCCAATTGTCAAACGGGCATGGTGTTACACCCACTGGTGGGGTGTTTGCTGTCTGTGGATGGGCTGTGGAAGTCTCCGGGGTGGATGTCAGGTGTTATGGTCAGGCCCTCAGAGGACAGAGCTGCCCTGGTGAGGCCTCTCCTGCCACAAGTGGATGTGATGGCAGCCAGCTCGTGGCTCCCAGGAGGCCCTGCTCACCTCCCTCCCCCTCCCCCAGGCCTGTGGCCTCTGCTTTCTATAAGGATTGGTGCACCTTGGATGAGGCCCTTGTGCTCAGATTTCTCAGCTGGGCTGGTAGGGACTCAGGAGAAGTGGGCAGGGCCCCCCAACAGACCTCTTCCTCCTCCGTGGCCCCGTGAAGGCCTCTGACCTCCCAGACAGGAGGGGCTGTGCCTGAACTTCTCAGGGAGGGGAGAGGGGTGGGCCTGCTACATTTGCCTCTGTGTTTTAAATCCAGTAGAAATTCCTTCCATTCCGTGGAGGGCTGCTCTGCTGGTCTGTGGGCAGCTCTGGGGAAAAGTCTGACTGGAGGCTGGCTGGGTCCAGCTGGCTGCCAGGTGGGGTGAGGAGTAAAGCTGCCACCTGCATGGACCTCAGCAGCATCCTGACCTCCCAGCTCTGCTGCGCACAGAGCGGAGCTGCGCCTTCATCCCGTGGGTCCTGCTGAAAGCACAGTGTTGTTAAACACCCATATTATAGAAGAGATCACTGGAGTCCAGGAAGCTGCAGTGACATGTCCAAAGCTCTGATGTCTGTGTGCATGGGGACGGAGGTAGAGTCAGAACTTGAACCCAGGTCCCCTGACAATAAGCACAGGTTTTTTTTGCACTGTATCCCACAGCTCATTGATTTTCTGCTCCACCTGGATGTGGCTTTGGTGCCAGAGCCCTCCTTTGCCTGGAAGCTTAAAAGTTTGGGCTCTGACTTGGCCACTCTTGGGCTGTGTGATCCTGAGCAGGGCTGGCCGTCTCTTAAAACTTTAGCTTCCTTGTCTGTAAACGGGGGATGTTAGATCTCTGCGATTCCTTCCAATCTTGGCATTCACTGATTAGCCTTTTTTCTGCATTTCTGGGGAGCGGGCTCCATGGGCGAGTTGTTGGGTTGGGTGGGAGGGCAGAGAGCTGCACTGGGGCTTGTTAGGAGGCTAGTCAGAAAGGCTTCTGTGGGCTCAGAGTTCAGGGGGCTCAGGGGGCTGGCGGTGGGGGCGGGGCCGCAGGAGGAAGCCCAGGGCCCGTGAGGTTGCTTACCTCGGACTTAAATAGTATTTTGCATCTCTAACACTGCAGGAGTGTGATGGTGGGAGGGACTAGGGTTGTGGATGGGAGTCGAGTGGAGTGTGGGGCTCTGAGACCAACCCAGCTGAGCCCCCTCTCACCCAGGATAGCTTTGGCTGAGAGACCAGGAACATGTGTAATAGTCTCTTTTCTCCTGCCTGAGCCACCACATGTCTCTCCCCTGGGCGTCCCCAGCCTTCCTTGAGTCTGGTCCCTCCCAACTGGTGTCTGTGCCCGGGTGGCTGTAACCTCTCACTGGAGCGGAGCAGCTGGCTAAGGGAATGTGCTTGCCTGCTCTCTGTGCCCAGGACGGGGCCCCAGCAGCCTGGCTTCCTAAAGCAGGCCCTTGTTAACAGCAGCCTCCGCCAGTCACCTGCCCTTAGCTTCGCCCTCCATCCTCCTTTTTCCCTCCCCGGGGATGGTTCCCTGTTACCCACTCACAGGATCAAATCCACGCTCCCTGGCCCGGCAGTCAAGGCCCCATGCCTGTTCCAACTTTCCTCCCTGCCTCTTCTCCCTCTGCTCTTCAGGCTGCCTGTTTCCTCGTCTCTGCCTGTGACTCCTGGACGCCCTTCTCTCTCGGCCACTGCTTCATTGCCCAGATTCTTCCTGCCCCTCTGGGTCTGGCACAAATGTCACTCCACTTGTTCGCATCACTCTGCTGAGGGTGAGCCGTCACCCTGTGTGGTCCTGGCTTGTAGCTCCTATCGACAGCCTTGCCTGCTGTACACTTTGTCATCGGCTTGCCTGTCCTCTGAGATGGGCTCTGAACTTCATGAGGGCAGGGCCCTGGCCTTCCCTCTCAACTCTGTGCCCACGGAGTGGGGTGAGGCCTGACAAAGGCCTCCTTTGGTCTAGTAAATGCTCATAAAGCCTTGTAGAGTTGGACTGGCTTGTAATTGGGCTTGATTTCTCTGCTTCTGGCTCAGAGCATATTGCCTGCGCCCTGCGCCCTGCTTCCCAATGCAAACAGGTGGGGTCCTCTCAGTGTGTGCTCTGGGCCAGGCTGGCTCCAACCGATGGACAGACAGATGCCTTTGGTTTGTGGAAAGACTTCCTGCGTCCTTTGGATCATTCTTGATTTGCTTTCTTAAAAAGTTGATTCTGGCTTTGTGGCACCAAAGACGGAAAGGCCTGGAAGCAGTCTGAAAAGGGCGCCTTGTCAACTCTCCCACCTGCAGGCTGAACTTCATGTCTCAAATGAGCATGGTCCAAATTCACCTGATTCCCTAGAATTCACAAGGGAGTCTGTAAAGCCCTTGCGAGGGTCCTCGGGGGTCATTGGGATTGTTGGGGGCCCACAGACGTGGCCCCAGAGGCACCTAGGGATCACATGACTTTTCTAGGGTTGCACAGTTATTTGTGGTCAGAACCCCCAGGGAAGCTGTGCCTGAGTTCAGAGAGGGTCGTTGAGCCCCAGAGGCAACAGGGAAAGAGCGAAAATGCGGAGAAAGAATTTACGCGAAGACACAAAACGTTTATATAAAACTTCCTGGTTTGTAAAGAGCTTTCACTCCCAGGGTCTTGTTTCATGTCGTCCTTCTCTCAGTCCCCAGGGGGCTTTCTGCTGAGGAAACCGAGACTGAGAGAGAGGCTTGGCTGGGCTCACGAGGCCCGGAAAGAGGTGGCCTGGGGCTTGCGTTGGCTTTCCTCTCTCCGAGCCCAGGGCTCTCTGCGCTCCGCAGGCCTCCGAGATAGCAGGGCTCCCCGAGACAGGAGGAGGCTCCCTGTGTTGAGGGCTCCCCATGCAGAATGAGGCTTTTTCTTTGAAACTCTTGTGTTGGGGTCATTTTCCCTCTAGTATCAGTTGGTGAGAGTGAACTCAGGCAGTGGCAGGGGGGTGAGGTGGGGCCAGGGAGAATGGGCAATGTCCTTATGAATTGAGCCCACACCACACAGGGGGGCCAGGTGACCAGGTCCTGTCCTGAGGTAGGAAGCTCCCATCTCCCTGTAGGTCACGGTGGCTGCTTCCTGTTCAACACCCATCTTGCTGAAATGTCCGAGGGATGCTGGGGGTGTAGGGGGGAGAGGGGCGAGCTTGCTGATGATCTGGTTTTATGTTCAAATGCTGCTCAAGTCCCTTGCCCTGTTAGAGGCTGACAAGGGCTGGTGGAGCCCCATAGCCTCCCATCAAGCCTTTGTTACTGAAGGTCCTGCTTACTTTTGCTGTATCAGTTTACCTTTCTCCACCGCTAGCCTGAGCATCCTACACAGGTGCCTCATGGTCGACTCCTCTGGGTGACCCTAGAGCAGGCCCCACCTCCTTGAGGGGGAGGGGAGGGAATGTGGGGTAAATGAATCAGTAAATGAATGAATGACTCTTCTCAGCATCTTTGGTGACCCTGTTTGGCTGTCACTGGCCGGAGAATATGTGACAACTGAGTCAACCAGGAAATGGCTGTTTGACGGGGACCGTGAGGACCCAGCCAGACATAATGGAAGCTGGCCCTGGCTGGAGCAGGGCCCTGTGAGCCTTTCCCGGCAGAGGGAAAGCCATCAAAGCTGGCGCCGCTTCCGGGAGGAGAGAATTCCCAAAAGACTCTGCCAGCGCCCCTGATAGGGATCTGCAGGGTGTGTGAGGGATTTGTTTTTCGGCCAGGATGTGGGGAGTTAAAAATAGACATCCTAGTCCCTTGGGTTCGTGTCACACTTGAGGCTGTGCAGAGCCCTTTGGCTCCATTATCTCACTTGAGTGGCTCGGCAGCCGATGACGTAGGCAGAGGTCTCACTGCCCAGTTTATAAATGAGGACGTGGAGGCGTGTGCCCAATGACTCGCATGAGGCTGTACCCAAAATTTGGTGGCAGAACCTAGGTCTGTTCCCCCACCCCCTACGTCTGCGTTGTTCTTTACTCTTGCTGACGGGGAGCCCAACTAAAGTCTAAAGTCGACAGGCTACAGGAGGGGAGGGGGTTGGTTGAAACAATAGGGGTAGCTGCTTCAGCAAAGCTGCAAAGGCATTGGGAAGACTAAGGACAGATCAAAGCCCCAGGGGACAAAGGCTCACGTTGGGGTTGGAGAACAGTGGGAGGCTGTAGGTAGCTGTAGGGTGTGGGGGCAGGGGAGGTAGTAATAGGAGGGAAGCATAAAAGTACCATCCTGCAACCCCAAATCGAGGACCTTGAATGCCATAATAAAGAGTGTGAACACGATGCTGTAGGCAACCGGGAGCCATTGAGGATTCCAGAGCTGAGCAGTTGCCTGCTTTATCAGCAGTGCAGTGCCGTGGCCTGTTCCTCCGGCTTTGCTACAGGTGTCATTTTATTGTGTTTGGTAGAACAGGTTTTTTAAAAATCCTCAGAAGACACCCTGTCCATCCCCACCTCTCCTTCTGGAAGCCAGCACCATGGAAGAGAGAGGACCCCATTTTCTGCTGCCTCTGGGTTCTAGGAGGAGCCTGCTCTGGGGCGAGGTCTGTACCTGGGTTTCTTGGCTTTTTCTGGTTTTGAGCCTAGTTCTCCTGGTTGGCTGGCTGTCTGTCTTCCCCGCGGTGGGAGGAATTAAGTGGAGAGGAGGCAGTGGCTGAGGCTCCGGGGGAGGGCTCTGCTCTCCTGGCCTGACTCACTGAAACTTTCACAGGCTGCTCTACTGCCTCTGACACAGGGCTCCTTGCCCGGATCAAGCTTCCAGACCCCCAGGATCAGTTTTCCCTTCCTCCCAGCTCCACCCCTCCCCTTGTAGAACCCCCTCCCCCACCTCTCCATCAGGCCCCTGCTTCCCCAGGCAGCCTGCACCCACCACCCCAGCAGCACTGGTGTCTCCTGCACATTTTAGTGCCCAGAGCCCTCTCCTCCAATCTATGCCTTTATTAACTCTTTGCTCCTTCCCCAGCGAGGCCAGAGCCCCTGGGGGGCAGGAGGGGGCCTAAACCCGATCTGAGCAGGACACACCATTGGAAACCTGTAGTCTACCCATTTTAGAGCTGGGCGGACAAAGGCCTTGGTTTGTCCAAAACCCCTTGAGAAGTTCATGGCAGAGCCGGGACTTGAACCTGGATCTCCAGCCCCATCCTGCTCTTTGGCTGCAACACCACCCTGCTTTCTGGAACCACCTTGCTTCTCGGCTCCCAAAGCAGGGGTTCCCAGCTCTGCAAGAATCCTGGTTGTGCAGTCTGGGCTCCTCCCGGGGCTGGAGCCAGCATGCCAAGCCCGAGGGTTCCCAGAGAGGGCTCTTGGCGTCGGCGTCGGCTTAGTCACAGGGTGAGGTCACTACTCACCTCTGGATGGGGGAGGATGCCAAGGTTTGGAAACTTTCACTCTGAGCCACTTGTCCATTTCGCGTGAGCCTAAGAAAAACAAACCTGTTGGTTGGAACTTTGTACTTGGCCTGTGAGCTGCAGGCCTGGGGAAGCCACTGGGCCATGACAAGCTCCTGGGCTGTGCCATCTTGCAGGTTTCCAGGAGAGTCACTCTGTGTTGAGAAAGGGTTAGAACCAGGAGCCAGAACCTGGCCTCACATTGGCTTTGTGACCCTGAGCAAGGTGCACGACCTCTCTGGGCTCTAATGGTAATACCTAGCAGCTCACACTTTCCAAGTACTTCTGGTGGGCCAGGCCCTGGGCTCAAGACCTTCCAAGTAGTAGCCCATTTGGTCCTCACAACAGCCCCGTGAGGTCCTAGTGTCCTCTCCATTTTGCAGATGAAGAAAGTGAGACCCAGAGAGGAGGAATGACTTGCCTAAGGTCACCCAGCTGGGAAGGGGCAGAGCTGGAGTCTGAATGAAAGGCTTCCCCGCTCCACAGCCTGAAGTGTCAGTCACTCTGCTTCTGCTTCTCTGCCCTCCAGCTGCTGGGCTCACTCTTGTGGGATTGCAAAAGTATAAATACAGAGAAATTAGGTGTGATTAAGCAGGTGAGGACCAGGAAGGGGATGAATGAGCAGTCCTTTTCTAGAATGACATCATCCCCCATATTCCCCGTCCAACACGGTCCTTGAGCAGTCAGAGAGGGGGAGCAGACGTGAGCAGGTACGGCTATGTCCGGGCTCCATGAGGGAAGGGCACATTGGAAGCCATGTCTCACAGACAGCCAGTCCTGGGCCCGGCTCTTTCCATCCGCTATAGCTGTTGGCTTTTTTGACGTGGATGTTAATTCCTTTCCCATCCTCCCCCAGAAGGCACCTTCAAGGCAGGGGGCATTTCCCCTTGAGTGGAGTGACCGATGAGATATAGATTCAGATTTGGAGCAGGGGTCTGTTGATGGCCACTGAATCCTGGTCTTGGGCTGAGAGGTGAGGGAAGAGCCAAGCAGCTTGTTCCCACCCCTGAGATAACTGCAGAGTGGCTAAAGGTAGGGGTTGGTCTGGGGTTTGTCAAACAGACCTGGATTTGAGTCCTGGCTGCTCCACCTACCAGCTGTGTGACCTTGGAAAAAGTTACCTCACTGCTCTGATCCTCAGTGTTCTCATCTCTAAATTGGGAAGAACAATACCTGTCTCCTAGGGTTGTTGTTAGGTTATAGTTGGGCACGGGGCTGGAGAACACAGTACACCATCTGCACATTGTAAACACTCAGTAAATGCCAGTGTGGTTGTTACGACTTTTTATTTGCTTGTTATTATTTTTTATTTGCTTGTTATTACTGAGGATCTTCTCAGTCCACTGCACATTGGTCTTGGGCTACTCTGGCCACTACCCCTTTCCAGAACTTACTGTCTCTGGTGAAGGCAGCTCTGGTTATGGAAAGGTCTGAATTAAAGAGACTATATGAATTACCTATTTATTTTTCTTGTAAAGATACACAATGATTCAAATCGGCCAAACAAAAAGGTTTTTGAATATGAGTTTTTAAGGAGCTACGGTGATGACTAGAGCAAGGGATAATAGAGGAAGAGATTTCTTTAAGGCACTTGGAGTTCGTCCTTTGCATGGCACTCACATTCCACTAAAGCCGTGTCTGCGGTTTAAGGCTCTGGCATGAGTGTGTGTTGAAGCAGGCCTGCTGGGTGACAGCCGAGAGGAGCTGGGCTCCAACCAGCCTGAGGTTTGGCTCCTCCCTCCCTCTCGAGACCCTCCAGGTCCACCCTTAGGGAGAAAGCATGCCCAGCCTTTGGAGAGGCCACAGGTTGGTGTGTGGGGAGGGGAGAAGTCAGGGGGTGCTTCCTGGAGGAAGTGTGGCTGGAGCCAGCCCCAGGAGGACAGCTGCCTGGTTTCTGCAAACAGAATTGCAAAATCACTTCTCCCTGCTTGTCTGTTTCTCTGTAGCAACCAACCCTGCAGCCGGGTCAGCTGGGAGGCCCAGGCCTGGCAGTCAGGAATCTTGGGGAGGGTGGAGGTATCTAATCCTGCCTCAGTTTCCCCATTTGGACCACAACATCGCTAGAGCCCGTTTCTCTCAGGCATGCCTCTGGAGAGGGAGGGGAGGGGTGTGGATGAAGATGCAGGTCTGAAATCAGAAATGAGTTAGTCACTTCCACTGTGCACGCTCCAGCAAGTCCTTTCACTGCCTGGGCCTCAGTTTCCTCATCTGCCAAATGAG
Source organism: Equus quagga (assembly GCF_021613505.1). Taxonomy (NCBI): domain Eukaryota; kingdom Metazoa; phylum Chordata; class Mammalia; order Perissodactyla; family Equidae; genus Equus; species Equus quagga. The sequence goes on from NC_060267.1 coordinate 83,024,343, forward strand.
GATAATAGTGACACTTACGTCAACGAGCTGTTTTGAGGCGTGAGTGAGGTAATGCGTGTAAAGTGCTTATCGAGGAGCTGGCACGGGGTCAGTGCCCATCATTATAAACTGCTGCCTGCCGCGGTTGTGTTTAGCTGGCGACACACCTCGCCGCCCTCAGCTCTCCCCTTGCCGAGTTCCTGTTGTTGACATCCTCCTCACCGACTGGTGCGGGGATTTTAAGTATTTATATCCCTGCTGGAATGTCTCTTTGCATTGTCTAGTTAATTACCTAATTGAATTAAGGCAAACAATTTCACTTCCTTTCCCGTGCAAGGGCAGGAAGTGGCCTGGTGCCATCTTTACTGCGATGGAGATGATTATTGAAGTATTTGATGGTAATGAGACCGCCCTCCCTGGAGAGGCCTGCTCCCTCTTAGAATTGCTCCACAGGCCCCATAAATCAAGCAGCAGCCACGTGCTTGGGAAGCATAAATCCTGTTGAGGATGTTGATGGTTCAGCCACATGTTGCCGGTGGTACCAACTTGCTGTTTTGGCACCTTCTTGCCCATTCCTGGAGGGATGGTTGAAAAGACTCCTTTTAAATATTTAGCACTAATGACCTATGTATCTATTTGGGGGGTACTGACTGATGGAGCATAAATCGAAAACCAAGGCATAGCGAGAAGGCTTCTCATGCTGAGGCATCATAGGCTTTTCTCCACACCTTGAGGGTGTCGGTGGTCTTGGGTTCTCCCTGTCCCTCCTGGCTCTGGGTGGGGAAGCACAGTGGTTAAGGGTATGGGTTCTGAAATTGACGTGCCGGGCGCTTCCACTGCCTGCCCTGCCACTGAGGAGCGTTGTGAACTGGGGCAGCCACTTATCTGGTCCTTGGCCCTAAAGTGAGGGATCCAGTGGAAGCTGCTTCACAGGAGTGTTGTAAGAATTGTGCTTTCACGATGCCAGCACCCAGTAAGTGCTCAGACAAGGAAGCCATCATTTTTACTCAAGGACCTTAAAAAGCCCTCCCCATGTTCTTTATCCCCAGATTCTCCCCATCCTGCCTTTCCAGCCTCACTTTCTTCTCTCCACATAACACCCAGGACCCGCATGCCCAGGGCTCTCCCACCTCCGGGCTCCTGCTTTGGCAGTCCCCTCTATTTGATTGTCCCTATCCCATCTTTGCCTCTTCTTCTGACTTTGGAACTTATCTCAAGCACCATGCCTTCCCTGAGATTTTCCTATAGCTCCCAGCTAGTCCCCTTTAAATGCCTGGTGTCATCCTTGTGAGGCCTTATGTCTGCAACCATAATCGGCCCAAGAGTGTTCCGTGGAAGGGCAGTCTGAGGATATGCTTTGTAAAAAAGGAGTTTTAGAAAAGGCTGTATACTTTATGCCCATTTGTATAGTACCAATCTATTTAGCAATTTTAAAGGCTCTGAGAAGTCCTGCAGCAAAGAAAGCTGCTGCTGAATTTTGTTTACCCCAGAACTCACCAAGCCTCTGACCATAGGACGCTTTCCTTTTGGAATTCCTATGGACAAGGTTTTGTGATATCCTTGCAGATGTGGTGTTGTGACATCTCTATAATAGTTTGATGCTCTCTCCTCATTTTACAGTCAAGGAAACCAAGACCCAGAGGGCTCCGTGACTGGCCCCAGGTAAACCTGTGTGCCCCTCCATCACCTCCTGGATCAATTGACCAGTCCAGGGTGACCAATGTGGGTGTCCAGGGCCAGGTGGTGAGGAAGGGCTGGGCATGACGGCTAAGGCCCTGCACTCAAAGAGCTTTTAGATAAGATGGACGAGTGGACTAGGGAGAGATTAACTGTCAAATCGTGTATCTCTGAGCCTGTGTGTAACAGGAGCCCGGGGTTCTGTCTGTGTCCCTGCCCAAGGAAGGACACGAGAGTCAAATGTCCTCGGAGAACCCGGCGCTGTCCCGGAGCCGGGGACCCTGGAACTTGGCCCACCTGCCTCTCAGCTGGATCCCCGGGCCCCCACTGTAGTTGAGTCCTGCAGGGGCACAGCCGACGAAGGGAGAACGAGGGCAGCAGGAAGAGAAGAGCCTTCTGTTCATCAAGGCACTGTCTCACCTACCTTTCTGGGAGAAATTGCTCTCTTTTCGATTCCTCTTTTATTATCTGAAATTCTCGGGGGAGCAATTACCTGTCGGTGGGAATTATCTGTTGTCTTTATTCTAGTGCCCGTCTGCCTGAGCTCCTTCTTGGAGTAATTGATTTTGGTAATTCAGAGCTGCTGAATCTTGTTTGAGGAGAGGGTGCTGGTGCAGAGGCCGGGGGATGCCCACGAGGGCGTCTCTAAAGGTGTTGGCGGCCAGTGGCGCTGCTGGTGATGGTTATGGCTGGGGTGGGGCAGTGGCTGAAATAATGTATTTCTCACCTTTGAATTTGTCCCCTCCTGTACTGAAGGTCAGTGGGTTGCACAGGAGCTCACCTGACTGTGGACGTGGGGCAGGTTTACTGGAGGAAAAGGGGGAGCTGAAAGGCAGGGGTCGGCTCTGATGGGTTTGGCTATCCCTTGCCACAGGCAGGTCAGTCCTGGGCATTGGCCCCGGCCTGACCCTGACCCTGGCCCTCACCCTCTAGCCTCCGCAAGGGCTGGGGGGCCACAGTGACTCCTTGCAGAGCCTTTAGGGAGAGTAGCTGCTGCGAAGAGGCCTGACCTTTCCTCTGGGCAGATTGAGGTGCTGGCTCTAGACCCTGCCGCCCGTGGTGCCACTGTCCCCTGGGAGGGGAGGGCAGGTCAGGGCGCCTGGCTTCATAGGGGCACGGCGAATGTCACAAAGGGAGGACTCAGCCTGGGAGGAGGTTTTTCTGCTCAGTGGATAAAAGGTCAGGGGGGGCATTTCCTCCAGAAATGGCCCCAGTTTCAAATGAGTGTATTCTCTGGAAGTGAGAGGACAAGCTGAGACTGGAAAGTTCCTCAGGTCCCTCTCATCTGGGGCTTGTGTGGAGGAGGCAGCACGTGCGGCAGCCTCTGTGGAGTCTCCCTCCATCCTCACAGGAAAGGAATCTCCAGACCCGTGGAGCAGAGTTTGGGTCCAGCCCCACAGGTGGCCTGTCCTTTGGCATAACTACCACCCTCCCCTGTGAGGCCGGGACACTGCAACTCCCTTCCATAGCCTTCAGCCTGGGTGTCATGTGGCGTTTTCATGCCCATTTTACAGACGAGGAAACCGAGGCCCAGGGCCATCTGTCCAGGTTCCCACAGTGAGTTAGCAGCAGGGCTGGACCTCACACCGGTCTCCTGACTCCTGGTCCAGGACCCTCCGTGGGCTCCACTGTGGGGGTTGGGAGCTCATCAGCTGCCGTCGAGGAGGGGTTGGCTTCCAGGGGGAGAGGAGTGGTTTCTCTGGTTCCGTCACAGCTTGTCGCTGGAGCTGGTGCTGTGACTGGTGGCTTGAGTCCGTCTAACCACCTGCTAGACTGGGATGCTCCTGAAGGACAGGGACCCTTTGTCACCTTGGCATTACCCCTCAGTGTCCAGCTCCATGCTTACACGGGGGTCAGCCAGGGCTCTTTCAGGTCAAGAGACAAAAGCCCGCCTGAAAGTGGCCCATGTTAGAGGTTTTTTATTGGCTCGTGCATCTAAAGAACCCACGGAGACCCAACGAATCCTAGCTAAATGAATTAGTTGGGATGTGGCATCTGCTTTTCTCTTCTGACTCCCCCTACTTGTAAGCTCTCTTTCTCCACTGAACTTGGAGTGAGGAAAGGGGGGTCCCCAAGGAAAATTGGGGTGCTGGCCCCAGAAGATGGAAGAGCAAACACAGACAAAAACAAGACAAGACCTGTCAACACAATGTGCATGCCGTGAATGTTTGGTAAATTCAGTGGATTTTTGTAGACCCTTTTTTTTTCCCTCCAAAGAAGGAATTTCTGTTGGAGGCGCAGTGTCCAGGTGGTATGCACGTCATCTCCTATGAGCAAAGCAAAGCAGACCCTGGGCATCGAGGAGGCTCTGAAGCCATAGTCCGGCTCAGCCGAAAGGAGCGTCATAATTGGTTAGCGATATGTGCCCGAGCCTTGGTGGTCGGCATGGCGGCAGCTGCGTGTGCTGTGCTGGCTTGTTTATCATCCCTCGTCTGGTCTGAGTGTTGGTGTTATAGAAGTGCTTTTAAGGATCGAAAACATTTGGGAACCTAATTAATGTTAAAAGTTTCCTCCAAACTTTACAGGGCCAAATATATGTGCTTGGAAACCCTTTCTGGCCAGATACATTATCCTACAGAACCGACGGATAAATTATAATGTGATGGGGCAGGAAGAAGGGATGATCGTTGGAGGGTGGAGCTCCTGGCACTCCGAGGCTCCAGGGAGGCCTTCCTGTCCTTTGACTGTGACAATAGTGAGCTCACAGCCCCTGCCTGGAGGGGCACATATTTATTGAGTGGCTACCATGTGCAAGGCACTGTTTCCATGCAGGAGCTCCTGCAAATTCCACCGTTAGTGATTGATTCCTTTGGGTTGAATGTTGCCCTTTCTAGCTTAAGTGTTAGGTACTAGTGGGACGCTGAATGGGGATCTCATTCATCTCTAAGCCCTCCATGGATTGGAAGTCATTATTTGGAAATGTGGACATAGAGGAGTTAAACAGGGGACCAGGATACAACATCGGGCTGGCGGTGGAAGTCAAGGTTCGTGCATCGTACGTCATTGTGCTACCCCACCCTGAGTGCTAAACTTAGCAACAGTCAAAAATTTTAGTCATCAAATCGCTTTGAGCGGTTATTGTTTTCCAAGTTTGGATCCTAAGGGCAGAACAAGAACTAAAGGTCCTTCCCGACTCTGGCCCCCTGCTGCAGCCTTCCAGATCCTTCCGCTCAAATCCGGCTGCCTCGGCCAGCTGCTGGAGGAAGTTACCCGAGCTGCCCTCCCACCCTTCCAGGTGGAAGAACAGTTGCCTGTCTCCACCTGGTCACCTTCTGGCCCCTAGGAACCCCTTCCCCAGTGAAAATATCTGCCACTGACAGGTCACGGAACACTGACCCTCCCCCTGCCCCGTATGGTGGGCTCTGGCGTCTGACCAGGTTCAGGACTTGACCAGCGGGGTGACTGAGCCACTCTTTGCCGACTTTCCCATCTGTAAAATGGGAGAATAGTACTAACCCCAGTGGATTTTTGGAGGTGTCAGTGGGGTAGATGATGCTTGTCAGGTCCCTAGTTCAAGGCTGGCATGTAAAAGGAACTCAGTACACGGGGTCTTTGATGATTATAATATTGTTACTGCTTGGGGCCTCGGCCGACCTTCCCAGGGTGGCTCCTGGCCCTCCAGCCACCCAACCCTTGCCTTCCCAGGGACCACCCCCTCCCGGCCCCTTGTACATTGATGTCCCTGACCTTCAGAGGGTCCCACCCCAGGTGCGCTCCTCTTCTTACCCACCAGCTCTCACCTGGGAGCCCCGTTCATTCCTGGGGTGTTGAGACCCCTGAACCTGGACTACTCGAAATCCCCATTGTAAATTGCTCACCCTAATCCTCTCTCCTGAGTTCCAGATGGAGAAGCGATTTTCACCACATGTTCTAAAGGCGCGTCAACCGGTCCAACAGGGAAGTCCTTTCTCTCCACTGAAACCACGTCCTCGCGCCAGAATCACCCCACCCCTCCCCCGCCCCTGACTTCCATCTTTCAGGTGAAGGCCGAACTGGCCAGCCCCCGGGCCAGGGAGTGCCAGCCTGGTGGTTTCCCGCCTTTCCCTCCTTCCTCCTTCGTGCGGGACTGGCAGTTCCCCTTGGGCGCTGACTCTCACCCCATCCTTGCCTCACAGTCCCCTAGGGGGAACCCGGCTGCAGCCTCCTATCACTTGGCCTGCCTCCCCACCTCCCTCCCCCCACCTCCAGGGGCGCTTTCTAAACCTTGGTCTGATGGGGTCACTCCTCTGCTCAGGGGTCTTGAGGGGCTCCGGATTTTCCCTGAGGTATACTTCAGACTTCTGAGGTTGTTTGTAGGGTCCTCCAAACTGTGGTAGGAGCCTCCTTGCCCACAGCTCCTTTCCCTGCACCCAGGAGCTTAGCCAGCTGCACGCTCCACGGCCTCCCCCCTACACAGTCCTGTTGCCATGACTTTGTTCTCAAGGTTCCCTGCCTGGAATGCCATCCCCTCAGCCTTGTGCCTGCTTGTCCAGATCCTCCCCTTGTCCCATCTGATTCACCAAGCCAGAGAGGATGCAGGTCCCCATGCAGTCCAACCTCCACCTCCAACCAAAATAACATGACTATTTATGCTTCTGACCCTTCCCCTGGCTCCTGGGGAATGTTCCTTCCATAGAGTCTACACTATTTGCATCTTGATTGATGGGGGCTCAGCCCGGAGATCTCTGGGGTCTAGAAGAGGAGGGTCTGGCCTGGCTAGGAGGGCCACCTCTCCAGGGGCAAAGGGAGATGCCTACGGAGGGGCGGGGCTTGAGTGCGCCCACATCGGGACCACAGAGCTAGCTCAACTTAGGCCGTGTGGGTTTTGTCAGATGCAGGGGCCTCGTAACTGCAAGTCCCACACTGCCTGTGTGCCCCACACTGCCTGCTCGAGGGGCCTCTGCCTCCTTGTCTTTCTGCTGGGAGGTAATGTTTCCACTTCTCAGGGCCGGGGCTGCCGCTGGATTGAGCAATGGTGCGGGTGGAAGCAAAACAGAGGTGGACAAACTAATAATTAACAGATGTCAATTGTTAATAGCTTAAAAATACCACTCCCCTACCCGCCTCTCCCGGGGGAGGAACTGCATGGTCACTTGGTCCCTTGGAAGAGATTGGTTCACAGCCAGCTTGGCATGGGTTGGCAGAGAGAGGGAAGAGGACTATAAAGTGTGTGGGGGAGGGAGCAGGGATAAGTGCCATTGCCAAGGCCACTGGGCTTTGACTTTGACTCTGAAGTTTTCTTGGGGCAGGACAGTGGCTGCTGAGTGAAAGGGGACCATGGGAGGGGTGCTTGGGGAGTACCACGAATCCGTCCGTGGTCCCCGCTCCCTGGTTTCATCCAGCTCCAGGCTGCTGTCTTCTCTCCTGCCTGACTGCTGGATGCTTCTAACTGGCCTCTCCTGTGTTTGCTTCTCCACCGTCTGCTCTTTACTCAGTAGCCAACGTGTGTGTGGTTTTTTAATTTAACGTAGGTTGGTTCGCGTCGCTCCTGGCTCCCACTGCTCTTAGAGGTACGTGTAGCCCGGGCCTTGGCCCCACGGTCCAACCGAGCCTGCCCGGCTCACGTCCCCTTCCCCGTCCTGGCGGCTCTTCAGCCATACTGGCTTTTCCTTCCGTTCCTTTAAGACATGTGGACTTTGTCCACCTCTGGACCCTGCCTAGGCTTTTCCTCGGCCTGGACACCTCTTCTCCTTGGAATGTCCTGCCTCAGCTCTCACCCTGAATGTCCCTCCTCCAGGACCACGTGTCTAATAGAGGGTGACTCCTCACCCAGGGAGTCTCTGCCTTGATTTCTGTTTTTTCCTTTACAGCATCCATCACAGTGTTAACTGATATGTGTGTATGCATATGTGTGTATGTGTTGTATTTATAGTTTTCCAGTGCTTGTGTTTGTGTGTTTCTACTGGACCGAAAGCCCATAAGAGCCGGCTCCCTGTCTGGCTTTTCACCATTAGCACCTGACATGGTTTCTAGTATGCAGTAGGGCCTTGGTAAATATTTGTCAGATGAATGCATGAATGAGGAAATGAAGACCTCGAGAGAGGCCAAACTCTGGGCTAGGGTGACCAACTATCTTGGTTTGCCTGGGACCGAGGGGGTTCCTGGGATGTGGGACTTTGAGTTTTAAAGCCAAGACAGTTGCAGGGAAACGGAGATGAGCTGGCCACCCTGCCCAAGTGTCCATCCCTAAACGAGAGGTTTTTCGAGGTCTAGATGTTAGGTAATGTCCACAGCTCTTAGAAGCAGTCCAGGGCAGACACATTCCCGAGGGTGGATGTGTGGGTGCCTGGGGATGTGCACAGGGGGTGTTGGGCAGGTGTGCTCCCTCTCCCCACCTGGCTGCTCTCTGCCTAATCTGAGCTTTGTGCCATCCCTGTGAAGTGAGCGGCCAGCTCTTCCCACCCCGACTTTGCAGATGAAATTTACTTGACATGCCCAAGGTTGGCTCCAGAAGCGTCCTTGTTCTGACTCAGCACGTCCCGTCCCCACATGTGTTAGGCTCTTTGGCTGCCATAACAAAACACTGCAGCCTGGGTTGCTTCAACAGTGGACATTTATTTTCTCATAGCTCTGGAGGCTGGACGGCCAAGATGAGGGTGTCGGCAGGGCTGGTTACCTCTGGGGCCTCTCTCCTTGGCTTGCAGACGGCTGCCCTCTCACTGTCTCTTCACCTGGTCATCCTCTGTGCACGTGGGCCCCTGGTGTCCTTTGCTGTGTCCAATTGCCTCTTCTTATATGGTCACCAGTCAGATTGAACGAGGCCCCACCCCAATGGCCTCATTTTAATTTAATCACCTCTTGAAAGACCTTATTTCCAAATATGGTTACGTTCTGGGGAACTGGGGGGTGGGCCTTCAACATGTGAACTTTAGGGGAACGCGTTTCAGCCCATAATACCACCCTAGGCCTGAGTCACACCCCCTCCCCCAAATATAGCATCTAGGGTGGTGGTGCCCGGCCGGTGGAGCTTTGCCCAGGGCAAGAGGCCTCCACAGCTCAGGGGCTGGGGGAGCCCAAGGACAGGTGTTAAGCTCAAGTTTGCTTCACCTCTATGACCTGTTTCTTTCCTTTTCTTCTGCGTTTGCATGTTCTCTCAAGAGAGAAACCACCTGTTGGTTTTCTCACCTGTCCTGGGCCAAGCCCTGTTGGTTCCCTCTGGACTACGGTTCCCAGCTGCCAGCCTCAAAGCTTGGGGGTGCCTTGGGCTCCCTCCTGGAGCAACAGAGGGGCCCACCTGTGCACCTCTGGCCCTGGCTCAGGGGTCCTGATCTCCCTGAAGTGGCTCTTCCAGGCCGAGTCCATGGTCCCTGCCTCTGCACCCCAGCCCCAGCCGGGCTGCCAGAGCAGGAGCTGGTCGTGTGCCCGGTGTCCCCAGGGCTGGGTCAGCAGATGGCACCCTGTAGGAATCACAAAGGTTGTGGAAAAGAGGAAGGGAGGCCCCCGAGGAGCAGGCTGGGGTGGCTGTTGAGGGCCCTGGAAGAGACTGTCTACAGCCAGTCCAGGCGGCACCACTCACCGGGTGGCCTCAGACAAGTCAGACTCCTTCTCACATCCTCCACTGACTCGTCTGTAAAATGGGGAGGTGATAATAACTGTCTCCTGGGAGAGTGGAGAAAGCAGAATGACAGGAACTTATCTGAAGCCTTCAGCATGGTGCCAGGCACTAATGCTACACGAGTGTTCATTTCTGTTGTTGGGGACTTACTGGGGTCAAGGGAGAGTGCACCTCTGTAACAGGCCTTCCTGGGCAGCTCTGAGACAATCATTCCCTTTTCTGTCACCAGAATGGTTGCGGAAGCCGAGGGAGAGGGGTCCCCGACTTTGCCACCCAGACCCTCTGTGACGTGTCTGTGTCCCTCGCCTCCTCTGGGCTTAGCTGCCCCTGTTTGTCACATTAAGGATGAGCCCTTACAGCCTGTGGCCCTTTTCCGGGTCCTGGGTCCTCTCCCTCATGACCACCAGCATCCATACAACACTCCTGGGAGGCAGGTACTATTATTATTCTTGCCCCCAACTTTACAGAGGAGGAAGCAGAGCCTCAGAGAGGTGAAGTCATTTGCTCAGGGTCACACAGCTAGTAGCTGCAGAGCCAACTTGGCTGTCTCCAAAACGGCTGCCTTGAGTCCCCGGTGGTGCTGAGGGTGGGTTCTGGGGTGAGTGGGCTTTGGGTGTGGGCTCCCGGGCTGTTTGGGCTGATGGGATGGCAGGATCGAGAGAGCTTTTTTCTTTTTTCTTTTTTTTCTTTTTTAATTACGACAGCTCTGAATTCTGAGCTGTTGCTGCCTGAGGCCGCCCGATGCAGGGGAGCGGGGCTGAATCTGGCCTGCAGCCGTATTTGATGTGACCTGTAAGGTGTGTGTGTTTTTTAAAAGTGTGAATTAGTTGGCTACATTTAACCATCAGGAAGTTTTCCATTAAAATCTGGTAGCTTCTCTTGACGTCAGATCATCGGCCATCCTGGGCCTGCTTTCCAGAACACCCCGGGGGGCTGGGGCATGCGCTCCATTTAGCCTGGCCGGCCTGCCTTGCTGCCTCTCTTCCCTTCCTGGCTCATGCTGGCATTTGCGTGTGCGATTCCTGAGCTGGGTGAGCGACAGGGCTGGGGCACACGTGGCGGGGGCGTGTGGGCCTGGGAGCCCCTCTGAGGAGCTCACTGCGTCGAAGGGCAGGCGGAATCATCATTCAAGGCAAAATGAGCGGCCCCCGAGAGATGTTCAGACAGCGCTTGGGGCTTTTCGAAATGTTAATGTGTTCAGTAGGGCGTCCATTGACTCGGCACATGTTTAATGAGCTCTTGTTCTGTGCCCGGCGCTGGCCAACCCTGGAGGCTATAGAGAGAGATGTAGGACACAGACTGTCCTCAGAGAGCCTGCGTTTCACCGGGAGAGGGACCCTGAAGTGGGCTTTCGGGGAGGCTGAAGTTTGAACAGGTACAGGGAAAGTGCAGAGGCCTTCCAGGCAGAGAAAGGAGCCGGAGCAAAGGCTCAGAGCTGGGACTCACGGGGGGCTCCGCTGTGAGCCTTAGTTGGGTGGTCCACCTTTCTGCCCCTCCCCATGTGGAAGCCAGGCTGGAACTCGGGACATGCCCGAGAATGATGAAGGCACAGGGAGATTCAGCCTGGAGCGGCGCTGACTTTGGAGGACAAAGTTCCGTGTGTTTTTTTAATTTCTAAAGGCTTTTTTTTAATAGTCTTTATTTTTTTAGAGCAGTTTTACGTTCATAGCAAAATTGAGCGGGAAGTACAGAGAGTTCTCATATGCTCCCTGCCTCCACACAAGCACAGCTTCCTCCACGAACATCCCGCACCATGAGCTGTTTTTTAATATATAAAACCAACGTATACCATGATTGAAGGAAAAATCATTACAGAAGGTATAAAGTGAAAACGAGACCTCCCTGTTTCTTGCCCCCCCCACTCCACACACACACACACAAACACACACGCACACACACTCCCCAGAGTGATCGCTGTTTATATTTTTAGAAGCGTGTGCAAGAACCTATTTCCGTGTTTCCATGGCCCTCTCCATCCCGGAATCGTCCACATAGCCCGCATCCTCGCCTCGCAGTGCGCCGTGTCAGCACACACGCCTCATGCTGCAGATCGGCCACCCAGGAGCCCATTTTCAGGAGGGACCGGAATTTATTCAGCCAGGCCCCCAGTGATGGACACAGGTGTTGTTTACAGTTTTTTTCCCGCTGCAGACAGGGATGCGGAAACATCCTCGTACATCTGTTCTTGCACGCTCGTGAGAGCTCATCTGACGGATAGGATGTAGGAGAATATATGAATTTCAAACAGACATGTCGTGGATTCTAATTTCTGAGGCATGTTGCTGAGTTGCCCTCCACAAAGGTCGCGGTGGTTTACGCTCCCGCCTCCTAAGGGTTAGAGTTGATGTGTCATGATCTTCTCCAGTATCAAGAGCGGGGCTGGGCTGGAGCTGGCGTACAGTCTGGGTGGGCTCCATGGGCAGGACCCGGCCAGGGACGGCGGGGTCAGGAGGCATCTGAAGTGTGTTTCTTATGTATCTATGGAAAATCTGTGATTCTGTTTAACAATTTTAAAAAATCACTTATTCCACGACTTGCTTTTTTCACTGAGAGATTTTGGGAAGGTTGTCCGAGGGAGGATGTGGACCTCTGCCTCGTGACGTCTATTTGCTGCCTAGCGCTTTCTGCAGCTAAGGGTGTGGTGGTTGATTTCGCTGCTTCCCGTGCCTGTGCGAGGCCCCTTGTGGTGTTTCAGGGAGCATCCTTTGTGGGCCTCATCGGGCTCAGGCGCCAGCGTCCCTCTGTCTGGAGGAAGCACGTCTGTTGGGAAGCTGCGTCTTGCTGGGAACGGCACTGCAGTTCTTCCTGCCCGGAGCTTGGAGCTGCAGTCAGGGCTCTGCCCCGGCCTGGAACTCAGGTCTGGCCCTTCTCTGGGTTCTTCTTGAGCAACGTGCGGGTCCAGTGCATCTGCTGACTTTGTTCCTCCGGCCCACGGCTGCTCTCGGCTCAGGGAGTTGCTGCAATGCCACTTCCTTGCCCCTCTTAGCCATCCTGGTTGACTGGTCAGGTGTGCTCCCATTCTTATGATCCCGTGTGAACAGACCTGCCTCGGTGGAGGGTTGCACAAGCATCAAACCCTGCTGGCATGACTTTCCTCTTGGAAGAGCCCCTGTGGGGTGTCTGGGTCTGCTGGAGGGTGTGGTGGTGGCGGTGACGAGGAAAAGGACTCATCAGCCCCTACCCACAGGCAGTGCTGGTGGCCGTCCCTGGCAGCTTCTGCTAAGGGCTGGGAGGCACTGAAAGACTTCTGACTCTGCAGAGGGTGGCTAGTCAGGAAGGCTTCCTGGAGGAGGTGGGCCTGGGATCAGTGGGGTTTAGAGAGGAGTCTCTGGGTTCTGAGGGGCCCCCTTGGCAGGACCAGGAAAGGGAGGGAAGGGTGTGTGTGGGGGTCCCTGGCAAACCTCCTTTAGAGAGACTCTCTGGCCACCTGTGGTTACAAGGAGGACCTCTTGGGGGCCGAAAAGCTACTAATGGGAAGATTTGGAGCCAGACAGACTGAGCTCAAACCCTGACTCTGTCAGTTACCAGCTGCTCCTCCTCGGGCCAGTCACTTAACCTCTCTGAGCCTCTGTTACCTTGTCTGTAAAATGGGGTAGTAATAGTGCCTCGCTCACAGGGCTGGAGAGGGGGTTGCCTGAGCTCCTGCCTGGACAGCGGTTGGTATAAACCTGTGCAAGGTAACTGGTATGGGGTACCACGCAGGTGACCCAGTCCCCTGGGCATGGGATGATGGCAGGAGTTGGCTGTGGGGTTTGGGTGAGGCCAGAGACACTTCCCGAGTGGAGTCTGTAGTACTCACTGATGGACTCGTGCTGGTGATGGCAACAGAGGTGAAAGGGGAGACTCTCCTTCCCTCTCGGGTCCCACCCCCACCTGGGGAGCACCATCTGGGACGCCTGTCTGCAAAAACCAATCCATCCACGGACAGGGGATAGGTCAGGAGTCTTTGGGGACAGGACCCAGGTTGAAAGGTGGCCCTGGGGGGGCTCCCAGGAGGAGGAGAACTCAGCCTGCTGGTGACAGAGGAAGGTGAGGGTTGACAGCCAGCCCCCAGGCTTGGTGCTACACTCAGAAAACGTGGCCAGAGATGATCTCCGAGAGCCTTTGGGCGCGTCCTCACGGCGCCCTTTCTTCCCAGGTAATTAATGGTCCTTTCATCCTTGCTGGCAGGGCGGTGGTGGGTATAGTGGGGTGGCTGGGCGGGCGCCGGGCAGACAGTCTGAGCCCACTCCAGCCTTCCTTGGCGATTTGTCATCTGTCAGCCCTGCTCTTTGGGGACATAAAACAAATTCCCTGGGATGTGGCCAGGGGTCCTAAGGCCCTGAGCTGGGCTGTCTGGGGCACAGCGGCTTCAAAGGGTCATTCTCCAGGGGCCTCTGCCAAGCCTGCCCCACTGAGGGGCTTTGGGCTAAGCTGGAGCATCAGCCTGTGGGCACGGGGCTTGGATCCTCTGTGTTCTGACCGAAGCAGGTGGTTGGACACGGAGCTCCTAGAAGGTCAGGGACACGCCAGGCCATGCACAGCCAGAGTCTGGACTCTAGGACAAACCCTGCTGTTTTCCCTTAAGCCCCTACCTCTAAGCCAGCGGTTCTTAACTGGGGACCCCAGAAATCTCTGGGTGGAATCCAGAGTGTCCAAGAACTTGGACAGGAAAAAAAATCCCACTTTTATTTTCACTAACCTCTAATTACAATGACAAACTGTAATCCTTTCACTTACGAATGTAGGCAATGAACCACAGGGACGGGACGTTAGCTGTTCTATGATTTTGTGGAAATCACAGAAATCACAGAAACTATCATGTCATAGTATAGTTTTGTGGGGATCTTGAAATAACACTTTTGTTCCTCATACTTCAAAATTACAGTAGTTATTAGACTTAGATCTTATTATTTAAGGCATTAACAAAGAAGCACGTATAATGCTATACATTTTTTAATGATATTTCGATAACCATATTTCAATGTAATGGGTTTCCTTTGTAACTTCGGTATTTCATTTTACGCATTTAAAAACATTTTTCTGAGAAGGGGGCCTTGGGCCTTACTGGAGGCGCTGGGGGTCCATGACACCAAAAGAGGTGAAAGACTCCTACCGAGGGACCGGGAGGGGCCCTTGCAGGTGCCTCCCCTCACTCACAGGGTCCCGTGTCCTGTTGTCGGTGGGCTTCGTCGGCACAGAACCAGCCTGCTCCACGTAGCCAGCCATGTGCTGGGCTCCTAGTGAGAGAAGGCACTGCCCTCCAGGAGCTCCTGGGATCCCTGGGCGTGGGGGCGAGGGGGCAAGACCTGAACACAAACGGCTGTACGAGGGGCCGGTGAGACCCTGTGCTGTCGGGATTCCGAGGAGGGAGAAGTCACATCTGCAGGGAGGCAGTGAAGTAAGAGACACAGGGAAAAGCATGTCAGGCAGAGGGGCCAGCATGAGCGAAGGCATAGACACTGGAGGCTGGGGCATGTGTGGTGACCGTGGAGGAGGTGGTGGTGCGAGACAGGGCATGGGGCGGGGGCAGGGGGAGCCCTAGATGCCAGGCAAGGAGCTTGCACCCTGTGCTGTCAGACAAGGGAGCCACGGCAAGGTTTTCAGCAGCGGAGTGACTGGTCAGGTTTGGGTTCCAGGACAGTCCCTCTGGCTGCTGGGTGGAGGGACGACCAGAGGGGATGGGGCTGGAGGCCGGGTGGCCAGCGAGGAAACTGGGCACTTGTCTGGCAGGGGACATGAAGACCTGAACTGAGCCCAAACTGAGGGTCCTCATGGGGGCAGAACAGGGAGCTGTCCCAGCTGTGGAGTGAGGTGGGTGGAAGGTGAGACCTCAGGTGCTGGAGTCTGAACGTCAGGGTTTGAACCCTGGTTCTGTGCCTTATGAGCTGCATGGCCTCGGGCCTTTTGGTGACACTCTCCAAGGTTCATTTCCTCCTCTGAGACACCCTGTGATGAGAGCACCGCCTGGCAGGGTTGTTGTGAGTGAGAAATGAGACGATGCTCAGCACAATGCCTGGCCCAGAGTAAGTGGTGGGCACGGCGTGGCTATGACTGTTTCATCACCAAGAATTGAACAGATGGGCCCCAGGACCCATTGGAAGGGAGGGGCTGCAGGGAGAAGAGAGGCTGCGTCTGAGGTTGCAGATAGCAGATCTGAGGCCTGGGCCTCTGTGCCGGCCTCAGAGAGCAAGTCTACCCCGACTCCCCGCCCTGCGCTCTGGGTGCTGTCTTCCCCCTTGTCCGAAAGGGCTGGGGTGGGGCCCCCTCCTCCCCTGTCTTTACCTCCTCCTCCCAGCTTGCCCTCAGCGAGGCCTCCCCTGGCCCTCAAGTGTCATCCCCCCAGGAAGGCTCAAACAAAAATTCTGCCTCTTTCCGACACCTCTGGCAGTATCTGACCCCTTCTTTCCCTCCGGAGTTCCCAGTGTCCAGAAGGCGCAGTGACTGAGCGGGTGCTCAGAGAGAGCGACATTAGGAGTCCCAGAGCAGGAAGTGTCTAGACCAGCATCCCACTGTGAACCCAGGAGCCCTCGCGGAGCAGGGATGCCCCGGGCAAGGTGGCCTTCCAGGGAGGAAGACAGGGTCTTCACACATGGGCCCTGCTCACGCTGGTGCTGAGCCTTGGGGCCCTGGGATTCCATATGCACCTTCCCACACTCAACCCGGACCCTCACGGGGGACTCCCACGCCCTGCGTGGCCCCCCTCCTTCCGGGGTCGAGAGGTTCCAGTTTTCACTCCGCTGAGGGACTGCGCTGCTCTGAGCGGCGGGAGAATAAATTTGCGTGTTTTGGAGAGCATGCAGAAGCATATTTGGGGCCTTTAATCTTCTTAATAAATCGTCTTCAGCTTGTGCACTGTTAAACCCCCGGAAAATTCATGAGCACGCCGGGAACAGAGCCCTCATCGGGAGGGTCTGATGTGAATGAACAACACAATAAACGCGGCTTCTCAACTGGGTCAGGGAAAGCCTCCGAGGCCCGGAGAGAGGACATTCCCGCTCGCTGGGCCCTCCCTAGGCCTATAAATTAGTCATGCACACAAAGGGGGCCTTGTCCTCTCTTGTCAGCGCCAGGGGGTTGTGTCTGTGCCCACTGACCCACCCCCACTCCCACCTCGGCTGCAGACAGAGTGCCTGGTGAGGCCTTTCAGCTTCTGTGCTTTGTTATTCCTGTGTCTCCAGAGCAAGGTGGGTGTACATTTCAGCAAGAGAGATGTAGGTTAGATAGTAGGAAGAACTTCCTGGCTGACCGTGGGGTGGTGTGAAATCCCGGAGCGGGCTGCTCACGAAACTGGAGGAGACTGTCTTCTGTAAGGGCTTTAAAGACCTGGCAAGCTCTGTCCCCCTTTGGCATTTTCGGGCCGTGACAGCAGTGGCCAGAACAGACATTACCCCAGGGTCTAGTGCCAGGAACCAGCCTGGAAAGTGCCTCTCTCTGGGCTGTGTTGGCGGGTTTATCACCTGCCTGGCTTAAGAGGCCCAGCATCCCCTAAGCCCAAGCCCTCACCATGGTCTAAACATGTGGCTTTTGGAAAAGGCAAGTCAGGTCTCTGTGGTTCCCAGGCTGCTGCTAAACCTCAGTGGGTTCCTTCCCTTCCCTGATGCCCTCTGCCTGTTAGAAGCCTTCTCCAAGGCCTGGCCCAGATGCCACCTCCTCTGTGAAGCCTTCCTGGATTTCCCCTTGCCCTGTTGGTCAGAATCAGTTACTCCCTTCATTATGCTTCCTCTGCCTTGGGCCCTTATTGGTGGGTCCCTTTGGGGGTTCACGTGTCCCACCAGACTGTCAGCTCCCTGAGGACAGGGACTGTGTTAGAGCCCCCTTGTGCCCACACAATGCCCCTCCCAGGATACTGCCAGTACTTGCATGGGTTTTCAAATGCCAGCTCCTGGGAAGTGTCCCCCATGCACCCGAGTGTGGGAGCTGAATGGCCTGGTTTCCGAATGCCAGCTGTGGGAATCCTGGGCTCTTGAACCAGGAGCAGAGCAGGGACAGGAGGGGAGGGACCGGTGGGAGTCCCTGGCTGGCCACGGCTGGCCCTGTCTTTACTTGCTCGGTTCTAACATTTCATGAGTCTTTAGTATTCTTTTTCCTCTGAGCCTCCTTAAAGCCCTCCAATTCTACAGGTCCTTGGGGGGAGGTGAAACGGTCCTAAAGTGTACACAGGAGCCCCTCCCGGGCCATGGTGGCCCCAGGCGTCCCTTTGTGCGTGGAAACCAGCCCTATCCTAGCACAAGTCTGGGCAGGTGCAGCCTTTGTGAGCAGTTTAGAAGGGGTGACGTGTAGGTCTGAGGCTGGGCGGGCAGGGGGGTGAAGTTCACCTTCAGCCCCAGAGAAAGGAAAGGAGCGAGGCGCTGGGGGAGGGGGAGGGGGAGAGCTTACTCTAGGGGAGGGGCACGTCTGGGAGGTGTTACCAGGTTTGCCCAGAACATAAGGGAAGAGAGTGGGTCCTGGTGGTCCAGCCTCAGGGGTGGGCATGGAAAGGAGGCCAGTGGTGGAACAGTAGGATGCAGGGAACGGCCCGGTCAGTCGGTTAGGGAGGACTTTCTGGGGCTGTCTTCTGCCCCAGCCCCAGTCCCCAGCCCTGGCGAGGCTGGGAGGAAGGGGTTCCTCCTCCCCTGCCCCCGCCACCCCCGACCATGTGGGCCAGGCTGCTCCCTGCTGACTTGGGTCTCAGAGGCACCCTCAGCCCTTGGCCAGAGGAGGAGCCGTGGGGCCCCAGGCATGTCAGTGATTCTGTGTGTGTGCGTGTGTGTGTGTGTATATCAGGGAAGCTGGTGGCGGGTGACTACGGTGTGGAGCACCAGCTGGAGAGGCAGGGCCGTGGTGTGAGCTGGCCAGACGCGGACAGTCAGTGCCTCGGGAGGTCACCAGGTGGAGAAAGGGAGCTGTGAGACCTGTGGGGTCAAGGAGGCCTTTGGGCTATTCATTGGATGGCACTAATTCAGTGCCTAAAAATAACCCCCGACTCAGTGCAGCACTGCCGAATTTTCCAAGCTCTTTCAGATCCACAAACTCATTTCAGTTTCCAGCGGCCTGGGAGGAAGTGAGTTCCATCCTTATTTGACCACAGGGAACATGAAGTTCTAGAACAAACTTGTGAAGGGCCTGCGGCTAGCTGGTGGTAGAACCTGGACCGGAGCCCCCCTTTCTCTGGCCATAGGTTGAGTGTGGCCTCCTGTGGACCAGAAACGGAGTGAGGGGGGCATTCGCTTTCTGTCCCAATGCCCTGCCTTCAGGGCAGAAAGTCCCCTAGGAGAAAGGTTAGGATGGGGAGGACAGACACAATGGAGGAGAGAGGAGCTCTGACAGGGTGGGGGTCGGGGCAAGGGGCATCAGCGAGGACTTGCTGTGGGGGTACTTTGGAGCTAGGCTTTGGGAAAGGAAGGATGGGCAAAAGCCGAGGGAGTGGGGATGGGGATGGAGAGAGTAGAAAGTGGATTTAGGCCCGGCCAGCTTGCAAAGCCTTGACACCCAGCCTGAGCATCCTCTGCCGGACTGGGCAGATACTCTGAGGACAAGAGTCACATTTGAAGAAGCCGGCGTGGAGGACCCTGTGGCCAGTCTCGGGCCTGGAGTCTCAGGTCATCTGGTGGCAAACCATGGCTGCCCCAGCCCCTTTGAGTGGGTAGCTCCCTGTAGCCTCTAGATCCTTCTCCCCTCCCAGCCCTGTCCCTCTCTGTCCTTTTTCTCCTGGCCAGGCCTCCTGCCCCAACTCACTTTAATTCTCCCTTTAGTATTAAGAAGAGAGAAACTGCTTCTTAAGATGGCAGAGTGACTGAAGAGAGGTGGTTGCCATGGAAACTCTAAAGTTGAAGCAGAAACTTTCAGGAGCGGGAGCGGGGAGGAAAGCCGACCCAGTGGCTGAGGGCCGAGGAGCAGGGAGGCCTGGCCCAGGCTGGCCTGGAATGCCCCACTGCCCAACACCCCCCAGCCGGCCAGGCAGTGCTGGGACCTGCGCGCCTGGGAGCAGGAGAGCCGCCTGGAGGCGAGGTGCCTGGTACCAGAGTGAGGTAAGCAGCTGTGGTCTGAGGAGGAGCCCGTGTCTTCTGCCCAGATCCCTGCTTGGTTCTGAGCTGCCAGGCACACGTCCGGCTGGGGCGGCCCAGGATTCCCTGCAGGTCTTTGCTTGATGTCTTACTCCACTGTTTTAACACGCAAAAATGACTCGGCCCAGGACTAGACGGTTTACAAGGCAGCTTCTCACGTGTTGCCTCATGCAAGTCCTGTGATGGTCCTGGGAGGATGGTATTCTTAGTCTACAGATGGAGGAGATGAGGCCCAGAGAGGTTAGGGGACTTGCCCTAGGTCACACAGCTGAGGACCTCCAGGGGTGGGATTGCAACCCCTGGGCTGTCAGACCCTAAAGCCCTGAGCTCTCTCTGCCTCCCTGCCACTTTTTGTGTTTGAGTGGGTGGCTTTGCCTGGAGCTGTCAGCTCCCTGCAGCTCTAGCCCCTTCTCATCCCTCACTCCAGTAGGACTTCCTCTGGGGCACCGCCATGTACTTCCTGTGCAACCCTAGGGAAGTTGCTTCTCTCTGAGGCTTGATTTCCCCATCTGTAAAAGGGGCACAACAGTACCTTCCGCCTCTAAAGGGAGCTGAGAGGATGCACGGAGACAATTCAAGTCAGGCCCTGGGCACAGTGCCTGGCACCGAGGATACTCAGAAATCTCTGCCAGCTGCATCTGAACTTAGGAGGCACCCGGAGGGGTAAGCAGGGCTGGGATGCAACCTCCCTATATGTCAGAAGAGTTTCCTCTTCTGTGAAATGGGTCTGATGAGTTCCTGCCTTGCCTGGGGAGTTGGAGATGTCGATAAAGGTTGTGGCTGTGGAGCCTCTGAAATCATTGAGGCTGGTTGGGGGAAGCACCAGTCTCCAGCCCAGCCCTACAACTGGCCACCAGGGCCCCAGAGGGCACCGGACATCTTAGCCTACATTCTCGCCAGGCTTCCCTGCCAGGCGGAAGGAGGCAGGGTACAAGAGTTGGGTCCCTGCCCAGTTAGCCTGAGTGTGAGGCCTGGACCTGCTCAAGGTGTGGATCTGAGGAGCCCTCAGCATCCCACGTGGCCTCTTGGGCCTGCTTCTGACCTGGAGCCAAGTTTTAGATTTCTCCAGGGAGAGGCCCAGTGTGCCAGATGTGTTATTAAACCGCAGAAAGGCAGCACGCTGCGTGTGAAAGATAATGGGGGAATTTATTGGACGGGCTATAAATCACAGAATGAAAAGCACCCAAACGTGCAGGGAGGAAAATTCAGTCCTGAGCTGTGACTTTTTTGGGGTAGGGGTAGAGGGCATTTGGCCCCGTGTCCCTGTGAGCCCAGGAGGTTGTTGACGCACGGAGGCCCAGAGGTCTGGGGGCTCCAGCGTACATTCATGTGCACAGTGCCTGTGCCTGCAAATAGCACTGTGACGTCCCCACCCTCCTCTTGATGGGCAGCAGCCGTGTGACAGGCCAGGCTGGACACTGGGGTTGTGATGGTGAACCAGGCAGAAGGACCCAGCCGTCAAGGGGAGCAGTGTGCCAGGAGAGACAGATCATCAAAAAACCAGAAATCATCGCACGATGCGATGGGCTTCCCGGAGGAAAGACGAGGGAGCCCCGGGAGAATGATGCGGGAATGAGGAGGGATGTGGAGGGGGAAGCAGTGCGTTTGGAGAGGGAGAGGGGGTGTCTCTGGAAAGGAAGACTGCGTGGGAGTCGGCCAGGTGGCTCAGGAGAGCCAGGCCGGGAGAGATGAGCCAGAAAGAGCGTCCAAAGGCTGGCAAGGCCACGGGGCTGGGCCAGAGGCCTGTTTTTAACATGCTCACTCTGGCTGCTTTGTGGAAAATAGATTCACGGGGCAAGAGAGGATTTGGGGCGACCAGGTGGGGGCTGTGGGAGTCCCCAAAGCTAGAGATGGTGGTGAGCTCGATCTGGGTAATGGCAGTGGAGATGGAGAGAGGTGGACAGACTCAGGCTAGGGTTTGGAGCTGGCAATCATGTGCTTCACGACGGGGGGGCGCAGAGTCTAGGAAGCGTGCCCTGTGTCCTGAGTCCTAGGAGTGGGAATGGTGGGAGCAAAGACATGAAGGAGAGAAGTGGTGGGGGCTGGGGGCCAGTGTGGCTGAGGAAGGGGTAGCTGTAGGGAGTAGAGAGAGGTGTGGTCAGGGAGGGGCGGGGGCAGCATCCATGGACCACCACCCCAGGCTGGGACTAGAAGCCAAGGCCCCAGCCTTATTGCTACAGGCCACCTTTTTACAAACAGCTCTCCCTTCTTGGTACCGGGAAAGGGGCTGGCAGGTTAATTACCTGGGGACAGTTGAAGGGAGACCACTTGTGGCAGCACAGGGTTATCACTAGGAGCCAGGCTGTGTGAGATGGAGTCTTGTCTCTGCTACAGTCACCTTCCTGTGCCTGTAAAATGGGAGAGTAATAGTGTCCACCTCTGAGCTTGTTATAAGGACTCCCTGAGTTAATATTGCCTGGCACAGAGTAAGCACTGTATTGGGGTTTATCACCATGTGCTGTGTGACCTTGGGCAAGGTGCTCCCCTCTCTGGGCCTTGCTTTCTCCTGTCTGCTCTCTGCAAACACTTTGGGTAAAGGTTCTCGAATCTCCATTGTGCGTGGTGTCCGGCTCCTGAGGGTGGCCAGAGGTGCAACACCAACCTGGCAGTGTCACCTCAGATGGGACCATGTCCTTCCTGGCCCTGTAAGGGGACACCAGGCCTATCAGAGCCGTAAGGGAATATTTTAATCAGCTCAGGACCTCGTGAGGTCACAGGGCACAGAGACCAGGACAAAAGGGCCAGTCAGGGCTGCTGCCGGCCTGAGCTGACCCCCGGGCCCTGGAACCTCGACCACGTGTGGGGAGCCTGGGGAGGGAGGTGGAGGCTGGGGGGTTCACTGCGGATGGGGACCATGGGCAAACTGCTCATTTTCCATTCTGAGCCTCAGTTTGCCCACTGTACTGTGAGGCTTGGAATCCTGGCCTGCCTGCCACACACAGGGGACAGGCTGCAGTTTGTAAAAGGCTTGTGACACTGTTGGGGGCCAGGGTCCCAGAAACCTCCATATAGAGCGAGGGGGCCCTGAGACAGAGCAATAGGTGAGCCATGTGGTTAGTGTGGGCCCACCCCCTGCTGGTTAAAATGCAGACTCCTGGGCTCTCCCCGGTGGGCCTGGGCATCTGCGTTTTAACATGCTCCCCGGGAGACTGAAGTGCCTTAAAGTCTGAAAACTGAGGTTCTGGGTCCTCCCCTTTGCACCAGCGGGAAGAAGAGCCAGAGCGGGTGGGGAAGCCTTGCCCAAAACACTCAGCAGACTGGGACCCTGAGCCATGCCGCCCTAGGGTCCTCGAGGGGGCACAGCTCTGGGACCCCTGGGAGTCCTGGGCTGGGCCTCCCTAGCCAGGCGAGCGCTCCCGGTGGTGGCGCGGGGGCCGAGACTCCGTCCTTGGGCTCCACAGCCCGGCAGGGGGCAGCACCGGCCAGCACCTCCGGAGGCCTCCAGGCTGTTCTGCGGGCACCCGGCAGGGCCTGGCCTGAGTGGGAAGCCGGTCTGCCCGTGCATGGGGGCCGGTGTAAGGGGGGTGGGTATGAGAGGGGGCACCAGGAGGACGCAAGAAACATGAGGCCAAGGAAAGCAGATCCAGAAACTTCTGAAGCCCCCTTGCAGCTTCCTGGGGCAGAGGCTACAGGGGAAGAGGAGAGGGCCCTGGTGTCCGAGGGGCTGCGAGGAGGCCGCTGTAACCCAGGCTGCTTTCCCAGGGCTGCCAGTGGGACTAGGATCAACTCGGGGGGCCCCCACCCGTGTCCTCTGGGCTTTCTAGTGAAGGTCAGTCCGAGGTCAGCCCTTCAAACCGTAACCCTGGCATCGTAGCCAGGAGGGATGTGGGGGTGGGGCTGGAGTCTCTGCCTTCCTGTGCCTGTAACGGCTTCATGTGCTGCTGGGAACTGGGGAAGGAGGGCGGGGCAAGTCCCAATCTCCTGAGCCCTGGGTTGAGGGTGGGGGGACCACTAGATCCCTAAAGGCCTTCTGCCATTCCTAGTTGTGGGACGGCACCTTCCCCGTCAGACTTTCTGAGGACAGGGAGGGCCAGTTGGGTAGTGAGCTCCCCATCATCAAAGGTATGCCAGCCAAGGCTAGTGAATTTTGCTTCCTCTTAGCCCTTTTTCTGTGGTCCTGGACCATCGCCTCTCCACACCTCGTCCGTCTGTTTATGATAATAATTAATCACCAGGAGAGCCCCACCTGCAGAGAAGGGCAAGTCCCTAGCCGAGGGGGGAATGGGGCCTGCTGATTTCCAGGATGACCTTAAACTTGTTTTCCTTGGCCCCAAAATTTCAGCGACTTCCTGTTTGAGCAGGCGCAGAAATTCTAGGGCCCCAGCCCTTCCTCCTCCCCCTGGTGGAATTTCCAGACAAAATGCTGTTCCCAGGGTGGGGGCAGGGTCAGCATTGTTCTCCCTCTCAAGGGGAGTTGAGGGGTGACAGGTTGCAAAAGCTACATTTAATTCTCACCTGCACAGCCTCAGGATGCCAGCTAGGGACTGGATGGGATCTCCAGGAAAGGCCAGCAAGCGCGAGAACCATGGCTCTGGCACAGCCTGCCCCTCCTCTAACACCTGCTGTGGCTCCCATTTATCTTCCAGATCAGGCACAGAGTTTCTGAGTGTCAGTGCCTAGGGGTCCTGAAAGACCACCCAGGCTAACCACATTTTACAGGAGGGGAAGCTGGGGCTATGAACGAGAGGGGACTTGCTCAAAGCCACACGACAAAGCAAAGGCATTTATTTATCCGTTCATTTGTTCTGTGCCAGCTCCTGCAGAGTCAGGACTTACACCCTGGCCTCCTGACCAGCCCCAGAGGGCCACTGAGAAGTAAACTCTGCAGCCTGCTGTCCACATGTCACACGGAGGAAAGCCCAGGCCCAGAGAGATGAAGCCACTTGCCCCTGGTCTCACACCTCCCTTCTTTTTTTATTTTGGTGAGGAAGATTTGCCTTGAGCTAACATCTATTGCCAATCTTCCTCTTTTTTATTTTTTTGGTTGCTTGAGGAAGATCAGCCCTGAGCCAACATCTGTGCCAATCTTTCCTCTAGTCTGCATGTGGGACACCTCCACAGCATGGCTGATGAGTCGAGCGGATCCGCACCCAGGATCCAAACCCCTGGACCCGGGCCATGAAGTGGAGCACGTGGAACCTTAACCACCAGGCCATGGGGCCAGCCCCCCCAACCCCAGCATCTGCCTTCTTGATAAAAGAATGGGGGCTTTGAGCCCAGCTCCCTTGGTTCACCTCATTCATGAAATGTTTGCTGAGCACTGTTCCGTGCACTGAGGGTGTGGCTGTGACAGGACTAACGAGGCCCTGCCCTCATTAAAGTCTGGGGGAGACCATTAGGGAACCCTAATACCCAGATAAGAGAGTTTCAGCAAGAGATAAGTTCAAGAACTTAAAACAGGGCAATGGGACAGGGTGGGGGAGGGGTTGGGGCCAAGGACTGGAGAAAATGTGGCCAGGGAAGGCCTCTGAGGGTGTGACACTTGAGCTGAGGCCTGAGGACAGGAAGGAGCTGACCACTGGAAGATCTAGGGTTAGTGTGTGAGGCAGAGGATCAGCAAATGCAAAGGCCCTGAGGTGAGACCACGTTTGGTATGTTCAAGGACTGACAAGATAGCCAGCTGAGTCTAGAACCCTCTTAGCCAGGGGCTCCCCAAGAAAGCTGCAAGAAAGCTCTTTTTTAATTTTATTTTACTTTCTGTGAGGAAGACTGGCCCTGAGCTAACATCTGTGCTGGTCTTCCTCTACTTTGTATGTGGGACGCCTCCACAGCATGGCTGATGAGTGGAGTAGGTCTGTGCCTGGGATCTGAACCCCCGAACCCTGGGCTGCGGAAGCAGAGCATGTAGACCTTCAACCACTTGGCCATGGGGCCAGCCCCTGAGAAAGCTCTTTCAAGAATGTGGATTTCTAGGGGCTGGCCCCGTGGCGCAGCGGTTAAGTTTGCATGCTCCGCTTCGGCGGCCCCGGGTTCACCGGTTTGGATCTTGGGCGTGGACTTACGCACTGCTTGGCAAGCCATGCTGTGGCAGGCGTCCTATGTATAAAATAGAGAAGATGGGCAGAGATGTCATGTCAGGGCCAATCTTCCCCAGCAAAAAGAGGAGGATTGGAGGCGGATGTTAGCTCAGGGTCAATCTTCCTCAGAAAAAAAGAATATATGGATTTCTTGGCCCCACCCACAGAGATTTGGATTCAGTGACGCTGGGTATAGGGCCCGGGAATCTGTTCAGTGTAGTTCATGGCCATCTAGCCAGCTGCCCACCTACAGGCCAGCCTCATGGAGCCAGCCCCTCCTTTCACAGTTGCAGAGTAAGGATCAGAGAGGGCTATGACTTATTCAAAGTGAGGCGGCCACACAGCAGCAGAGCTAGGCCTGGAGCCCTGATCCCCTGTCTCTCTGTTCAGGGCTCCTTCCTTACCACTTCACCTGTCTCCTTCTGGAGGGGCTGCCTGGGCCTTACCCCTGCCTGGCCCTATCTCCTGGTCTCTTCTCCCTGACCTCACCCCTCACACACTCCATACGGCCAGCTCCCCAGTCCCATCTCATCCTCTGCTCCAGCTTCGCAGTTCTACACACAGCCCCCAGGATATGCCTTGCTGGTTGCCACCTCTGCGCCTTTGCTCATGCTGTCTCCACCCCCAAGAATACCCTCCTCTGCTCTCTACCCAGTCAACCCCTACTCAGCCTTTGAGCTCGATGCCAATGACTCTTCCTCCAGGCAGTCTTCCAGGACTCCTCCCTCCTCCAGTTCCCTCAGTGCTGACTCCAGATCGGATGGACTCAGCCACTTTTCCCAAATGTTGCCACCCTCTCTCCCATTCAGTCTTACTGAGAGCCTGCTCTGGGCTAGTAACTGTGCTGACCGGCTCCAGCTGTCCTGCTCTCAAGGAGTCCACAGATTAGTGAGAAAAGAAATAGCCCAGAGGGGCAGATGTTGGCCAGTTTTTATACAGGGCTTTGATTCACTATGCTGTTTGACCTTCCACAACCTCACAAAGCATAGGTATCATCATGCCCACTCTCTAGTTGAGGAAACAGAGGCACAGAGAGGTGAAAGCACTAATCTGGGGTCACACAGCCAAGAAGTGCTGGTTCCTCACCCCAAATCTGATGCTCTTTCAGCTCCCCACCTGGATGGCAGCTCCCCAGGAGCTGGCTATGGGGTTGGTTCATCTGTCCTCATCAGAGGGCTCTGCGGGGATTGAGCGAGGCCCCTCCCCCCGGAACCCAGGCCGGTGCCAGCCATGAAATGGTTCACAGATGACCAGGCAGGCCTGCCTGGGAGGGGAGGGGGCTCTCTGACCTCACACTGGGACCATATGCCACCCCCTCTGGTCGCACGGTGGGTGTGGAGCTGTCTGGGCCCATAGCTGGGAGGGGAGGAAGAGCCCGGAGATCTGGAGCCTCCGCCCCAGGCCCGGCCGGGAGAGGGAGGGGCCGTGGGCCCACCTGGAGCTTGGCAGCCTTTCTGGGTCAGGGCCGCGAGAGGAAGTACACGGAGAGAGTTGCTCTGGGCCGGCCATCTGGGCTGAAATGCTGAAATGCTGGCTGCTGGGGTGGGAGTGAGGGAGGAGGATGGGGGCTGGGGCTGGGAGAGCGGATCCCAGCCGCCCCCAGCCACAGGACTGGGCCCCGAGCTTCGGGGGGCAGCCGGCCCACAGTGGAAGCCAGGGCCCCTGTGGGCAGAATGCATCACGCATCTGGGGGGCTGGTCCAGGTGACTGAGGGGGAAAGGGGGTCTTGGCAGCTCTGTTTAAGTCCCCAGATGGACTCACTCTCAAGTCCTGTGTGACCTCGGGTGAGTCACTGCCTGTCTGGCCTCACTTCCCCTTCTTCAGGGAGTTGATGCGGTACCCCCCCCCCCCCCCCCGCCCCCGACTGCTCCGTGCTGGGGTGGGAGGGGCAGTCAGACCCTCCACAATCGGGCGGTTGATGCCAGATCCCAGCTTGTGGTGAATTAGGCAGGTCCTCTGGGCAAGTGGCTGTCCCGCCGGGCCTCAGTTTCCCTGGTCCCATCACCTACTCTGAAGGTTCCTGTAGCTCTGACATTCCAGGATTTTATGACAGGCGGTTGACGTGTACGAGGGAGATATGTCTTCTCTGAGCTTCTGGAGGATGGGAGGGAACACACAGGTGCTGGTTGGGACTGGGGGAAATTTCCCAATCTTGATAGAATCCCATGGAGGTGGGCTGGGCAGAGATGTCTTGTCTCTATTTAACACATGGAAACCTGAGGCCCAGAGATGTCAAGGGGCTTTCTTTGAGTCACAGAGCACCCCCCAAATCACAGAGTGACCCTGGTGACTGCCCTTCTGCCTTTAGAGCCCTGACCTGTCCCAAGGGCTCACCCTCAGCCCAGCTTTGGGTGACTTGGTTTAAAAAAACTCTCACACTCCCGGAGGCTCTGTCTGTGTGTGTTCAAATGTCCACGCTTGACTGGGCCCCCAGTTCCGTCTGTGTTGAGAGGGGCAGAGCCATCCACGCCCGGGGTCATCACAGCCCTGACTGGGCCATTTTCTGTGAAGGATGTCATTAAATTCATCAGTAGCTTTTGGGAGGAAGTCTGGGGGGCAGTGGAGGCCATGGACGCCTGGCTGGGCTTCAAGCACTTGTGTGTGACCCCGGGGGCTTGTCTGCACCTTCTGCCCCGGGGGGTGAGCCCCGCTCCAGCCTCCTCCAGCCCCTGAATGAACGTCCTCCTCCTGGTCCAGCCTCATTCCCGGACGAATGGTGGACGCAGGAAGCCGTCATTGCCTGTCAGACGGGATGCCTCCCCGGGCAGAGGCCTGTGACCTTAACCATGACCGCCCCCCGCCTCCCCGCAGCACCCCCACCACCGCCACAACCCTGCCCAGGGCTCTAGCATCTCAGAGGTTGAGACTGGCCTGGCAGGCGGATGTGTGCAGGGCTGCCTGGCCGGGGACTTCCCCTGGTCACCGCTGCCTACGCTTGTCCCGACAGGAAACCTGACAGGTCTGAGCCCTCCAGACACCCATTGTGTGGGGCCTGGTGTGGGCTCCAGTGTTTCCCCTGTCAGGACTCCCGTCCCTCCTTGCCTCCTCCTGTTCCTTGTCAAAGCTGGCTTTTAAGGAAAGTTCCAGGCTATCACCCCTCCTCCATCTCTGCATTAAGTCCGGCTCAACCTTAAGACATACTCTTTCTAGCCCACCTGGGTTCAAATCCTGACTCCTAGTGCCAGCTGTGTGACCTATGGGGGCTTACTTACCTCTCTGTGCCTCCAATATTTTCTGTAAAATGAAGGTGGTAACCATCTGCCTCATAGGATGGTTGTGAAATTAAATGAGATAATGTGCATAGAATGCTGTGGACAGGGTCAGGCACACGGTCATGCTGAATACGGTTTGTTAGACTAATTCCTATCTTCACCCTCAGACAAACCTTTCGAGGCCAAACTGGTAACCCTCCTATGTTAGAAGCCTTGGACTTCTGTGGTCCCTTCCAGGCATGAGCATCTCCCCCCTGGGTGGCATCTGGTGTTAGATAACTAGTTGCTGTAGTTTTCTTCCTGCACAAAATGGGCCCTCACGAAAGGCCAGGCGCTTCTGCTTGGCGCTCAGCTGGAGAAATGGGTGATCTGTGCTAACACGGGAGGAAAAACGGTCCTGTATGGGCAATGGAAGGCTTTCAAGGATGACTCTGACAATTTGCTTTTCTGCACCGTCGTCCTCACTGACTCTAACCCTAACACCCCTGGCAAGATGCAAAACGGCACTGGGGTGGCCCCTCCCACTCAGCCCTGGCCTGGCCCCGTGGTCTGCCTGGACTTGCGGCCCAGCTCTGCGGGCACCCACCACCTCCTCTGTGGATCCATGCCTCCCTGCTCTTCCATGTCCTCATTATTCAAGCCAATGGGTCGGGTGGGCAGAGGTCAGGGGCTCTATCCTTGGGGCTCAGACTCCTTTACTGAAGTGATGTCTGAGCTGCTTCCTGAGGGATTCGGAGGACTCACCAGGCGGGTGCAGAAGAGATTCACGGCGGGCATCCGGCCAGCAGGGCAAAGGCTGGAGGCGGGAATGAGCGTGGCACCTTTGGAGGCCGGGAAGAGTTAGATCAAGGTGGGTGCAGTGGGTGAGGGCGCAGAGGGAGGCGGCTGCTTGGTGACCGACCTTGGCCCTCGCTACTCTGGGAGTTCACTTTTGGAAGCTTTTGAGGAAGTGTGAAGGTTGTGGTAAGGTCGGGTCAGATGTAGCCGGCCCCAGGCCCCTTGCTCTGCACTTAAGAGACATGAAGATTTCCGGACCCCACCCAGACCTACTGAACCAAGAGTCTTGGGGGAACCCCAGCAATATGCAGGTTTAATGAGCTGGGCTCCTTTGGAGGCTCAGGGGCCTGGAGGCTGCAGCCTGGACACCCACCCAGAGCAGCACGTGGAGGCGGGAGGTGGGCCCCTTCAAGAGCCCCTCTGGAGGCTGGACAGAGGCGGGACTCTCAGCCCGGGGTGGCCCTGGGCCCACAGATGGCGGGGGCCTGGGAAGCCCATGCTGGCCAAGACTTCCCCTTGGAGGGGTCTGTCTTAGGAAGTGGTGTTGGTGGGGGGGGGGGCGGCATTTTCAGGCACGCCTCCCCCAGTCTAGGCAGTTCCCGGAAGGGGGGCTGCTTCTGTTTAAAGGGAGGAGGCCACGGGGCAGCCGGAGCCGGTGGGTGGCTTGTTCCACAGCAGGATTGATTCCAGATGCTCTGCTGGGGCGTGCAGGGGGCAGCCTTTGTCTGCCTGCCCGCTGTGGGGGTCCTGGGCCAGGAGGACAGGCAGAGAGCCCAGGCCCCTTCTCTCCTAATTCCTGCCCTGCCCCCTGCCTACCCAGCACCCCAGCTGGTGCCCACTGGGTCCCCACTCGAGGCCTGTGGCGACGTTCAGCTTGGGTGGTTGGCGATGCCCACCCCATCCAAGGCCAGGAGTGCAGAAGCTCCTTCCTCTTCCTTAGCTGACCCTCCTCCCTCCACAAGGCAGACAGATTGGGGGTCCACAGCATCTCCTTGTAGGCAGGGAAACTGAGGCACAGAGAAGCACTTGAGAAGCCTGAGTATAATCAGAGAGACCATACCAGATGTTTCGAGCCCAGCTGTGTTTACAGCTGAGGTCCTGAGTTCCTGGCTACTTCCCCCGCCTCTGTGCACACACACCTAAATCTGCCTGTTGGGGGCCCCAGGCCCAGACCAGCCGTGCCAGCCCCTGGTCAGTCTGCTGGCAGGGAGCCTCCCATGCCCTCCTGGGAAGGCTAGAACCTGGCTGATCAGGGCACTCCTGCTCTGGGAAAGAAACTGGGCTGGACGAACCCCAGGCCCTGGGGACAGGGCTGCGGCCCCCATCCTGAGCTGGACTGGCAGGCCGGCCGTGGGGGTTACTCAATCCTGGAAGTGCCAAGCTGTGGGCAGCCGGCTGCGGGAGCCCCACCTGAGTGGGGAGGCCCAGGTTGGGCGGAGGAGGATGCGTGAAGACCCGCAGCCTGCCTCTGGACTGGGGGACTGGGTACAGCTTTTCCCAAGAAGCAATGTCTGCTCCTGAGAATGAGCTAGAGCACTGCTTAACCCAAAGGAGCATAAGGGTGTCACTGCAGCCACGTGGTTTTCCATCTCCCCAGGGGTTGGCGGTGCTCTGGGGAGAGGGGCCAGGGGAGCTGAGAGCTGGGACGACCAGACTGGGTTTGGAAGCCATACCCCTCCTGCCCCTCCCCCCTAGTCCTAGCGAGGCGCCTGGCTTCCAGCTGTGATCCAGGCTCCTCCCGACCTGGGGGCCCTCCCCCTGGCTGAGGGAGCCTGGGAGGGGGCTCCCCTGTGAGGTGCAAAACCCGGCCTGGATTCCTGCCCAGACCGCCCCGCCCCCTCCAGGGCCACGCCTCTTCAGCTGTTCTGGAGGAGGACATCCAGACTGCCTCAGGGACTCGCCCACAAACTCACCCCTGAGACTGCCCGTGGCGAGCCCTAGGCTGAGACCACTTGCCTGTGTTAGTTTCCCTGTGACTGACACAGTCAGACCTGCTGTCAGGCCTCAGTTTCCCCTTCTGTACTTGAGTGGATGGAGCTCAGGCAGGTGGTTGTCTGAATAATTTAAAAGATAAACGCTGCTGTCGGGGCTAGGGAGAGTAGGGAGAGAGATGCCATCGAGGGCCCCGGGTGATCGGGGAAGGCTGGAGGAGGTGGAGGAGGAGGATGGATCAGGAGAAAAGCAGCTGGGAGGGCAGTCCCTGCTGGGGGTGGAGCAGAGGAGTGAGAAGTAGGGAGTGGTAGGTGAGGCTGGAGGGTGGTTTGGTTGGGGCCAGATGTTGGAGCCTCAATACCAGAGAAGGTTGTTTGGACTTGTTGCTGTTGGGCTCTGGGGAGCCATGGAAGGTTCTTGAGCTGGGGAGTCATGACTTGGAGAAGAAAGCTTTTTAGCAGCGTGCAGTAGAGGGAGTTGGCACCCTCCCTTCTCCCAGCCTCAGTTTCCCATCCCCACGGTAGGGCAAGGATTGTTCTGCTCTGCCTGCAGACCTGCCAGAGCTGCTGTAAATGCTCAGTGGGAGGAAGACTTCACAGCATCCACAGTGTTTTTTGGGGGAGAGGGTCCAGATCAAAGGGGGCAAAATGTTCAGATTTGGCAAAGCCGGGCTGGATACACAGGTGTTCATTATGTTCTCTCTCCTTTTGTGTGCTTGTTATATGCATGATAATTTTAATTAATATAAAAATAATATATGTTCAAACGGGACAATTTTTAAAATGTAAAGAATAGGCAATCATCCCGCGTGAAAGGGGAGGCTTTTCAACCCGGCTGCGGCCAGGGGCCCGCGGAACAGTATGTTTGCGGGTCGATACTCAGCCCAGTGCCCTTGGGGCAGAATCGGCCCCGCGGCATCAGCCTCATTCAGACCCTGATTGGAGGTGACCGGTTCCACAACACAGTGCCCGCCTGGTCACCTCGCGTGCGCCCTGCCCAGTGCCGGGGAGCGCGCACACGTGGGTGTGCACCGTTTACACCCGCCGGCGGGCTGGGGCCCCCGCACGCCCCGAGGTCGGGCATCGCCTCTCAGGCGCCAGGGTGGAGGCGGTGACCCTCCTGGGGACCTGCCTGGGGTCCCGGGACACTCCGGGCCGCCTCGGCCCGCGGACTCCAGGCCGGGATTTCTCCCGCACTGACTTTCCGGGCCGGTGCCAGCCCGGCCTCTCGGTCCCCGGCCCCCGCCGCGGGGCCGGCTGCTTCGGGGAGGGCGGGGGCCGGAGGAGGAGTTGGAGCGACTTTGTGGGGCAGCCTTGGCCTCGGCGGCGGTCGCTCCGACGTGCGCGGGAGAAGCAGGACGCCCGCCGGGCGGGCCGGAGCGGCCGATGGGGCCCGTGTGAGCGTGCCCAGGCCCGGCCCGGTGCCCGGCGGGCGGCAGCATGTCCGCGGGCGGCAGCGCCAGGAAGACCACCGGGAGGCCCTCCTACTACTACCGGCTGCTGCGGCGACCCCGGCTGCAGCGACAGAGGAGCCGCTCCCGCAGCCGGACCCGGCCCGCCAGGGGTAGGCGCCACCCCGACCCCTGACCTCCCCCCCATCCCTACCGCCGCTTCGCCACCTGATGCCCAGGGATGCCGGGGTCCCTGGGTTCTCCTTCAGTCTGCCTGGGACCCCTCATCCGCCCCTTCTGGCCGCTTGTTACTGTGTCTGCTTGACCCCCATTCCCTCAGCTTCTCCTTCATTCCCGCTCTCCTGGGGAAACTGAGGCTGTAGTGTCTCCCCCTTATGCCATGGGCAGGGGAATGGGAAATTGCGATTAGGGGTTCTCTTTCTTCCCCCTCTCAGATTCCACCGCGGCTTGCCTGTGCTTCAGTTTACATGCAGCTTGGCAATGAATAATCCTGAGTGGATCTGGGCTGCCCCTCACCTGGCTTTCCCTGCGCTGGCCAACCCCCTGCACACGCTTCTCTCCTCAGGGACTTAACAGGCTTCCCCCTTCTTGGATGGGGGGACAGGTGGGTGGACTATAGGGGCTCTGTCCCTCCTTGGCTGCGGAGGTGCCGCGGCTTCCATCTGTCGGAGACCCCTCGGAGTGGGTGGGCGCCACCTCCTTTGAGAAGAGATTGTCTCGCGGCCTGGAGGCTGGACGGGGAGGAGGGGGAGGTGCGAGCAGCAGTTTTCGTTTTCTAGTAACAGGATCCTCAGCTGGAAAGCGTGTGATCCAGGGGGCTGCCTTCTGGGCGGGGTGGGGCCGGGGACTTCCTTCCGTGGCCGGGTGGGAGGTGGGAGGGAGGCCCCCTGGAAGGAGGAGGCCTTCGAAGGGGCCCTGGGGAGGCCGGAGTCCCGGCACAGGCTCACGCCCACTGAGGTGCTCCTGGGCGGGAGGGAGGAGGGGGTTGGTAGCGCCCATCCCGGAGCTGGGCTGAGTGTCTAGCATCAGGGTATCTTGGGAATCGGGAAGGCGGAGCCTGATCAGAGGTGTTTGAGCAAATCTGGGCTTGGAATCTGGCAGACCTCGGTCAAACCCCACCCCCCCTTCCCCAGGCGCTGGTTGTGCGACCTGGGCCCTGGAGTGTTGCCCCTGAAGCTCCCTTTTCTTATCAGCATGAGGGGGAATGAAGCCGGCAGGCCATGCACGTTCGTTCGCTTCTCCCCAGAATGGGGAAGACTTTTCCCACAGTCTGGGCTGAGCAACAATGTACAGGGCTTCCTCAGGAAGTAGTGAGTTCCCCGTGTGTGGAAGGGTTCAAGCTGAGGCTGGGAGTGTGCTCATGTGTGTGCTGGGAGTTCTGTCCTCAAGGGCCTGGGGGCCTGTGGTCCACCTCCCCTTGCTTTCCTTGAAGTGGCCTCTGGCCTCTCCCTCCCTCCAGGCTTGGCCTGGGAAACCAGAGATCTGGGTTCAAGCACTGTGTCCTTGGGCAAATCACTTCCCTTTTCTAAGTCTCAGTTTCTTGAGCTGTAAAAGGGGGCCAGCAGGCCGCGGAGGATTCCAGGAGAGAGCTAGTTCCTGCTGTGAGAAACGGGAACTGCACAAATGCCCTATAATGCTCAGGCCGCTGAGCCCTCCTGCAGCCACCCCACCCTAGCTCAGCGCCCTGCGTAACCTTTCCCTCAGCCTGCTTCCATCCCTGACTGCAGAGGCCCAGAGAGGACCGGGAGTCCCTCTCCTGCTCAGCTGAGTAGACAGGAGACAGTCAATGTGTCTGGCCATCCCTGAGCCCCAGCTCTCAGGCCCGGTCTGTGCAGGAACCCCTGCTTTGTGCCCCAGCCTTGAAGGAGCTCGCAGCCGCAGGGAGTAGGGAGGAGACTGCTGAACAGAACTCACACCTGGGGAAATCAGGGAGCGCTTGACAGAGGAGGTGACATTTGGACAGAGTTTCATAGGATTGCCCTCGGCAGAGGGAGTGGTTGAGTCAGATCTGGGTTCATATCCCAGCTCTGCGCAAAATTGTCCTTTAATCAGTTACCTCTCCAAGCCTCAGTGGCCTCGTCTGGTCAGTGGGGTAGTGAAGGCAGGGTTGGCTAAGGAAGGAGAGCGGATGCCTGGAGAGCTAGAAGCCTGTGCTGCCTGGGACTTGGGCACAGTTACGTGTGAGCTCTTGTTGTCCATACTCTGGACGGAAGGAACAGCCTGTGCAAAGACAGGGAGAAGGAAAACGTCTTGAGTGTTGTGGACAGAGTTCCTTCTGGGGTGGCCGAGGGGGGTCAGTGGGGGAGGGGGAGGATAGCAGGGAACAGTAGTTTGGGCCTGATGAAGGGCCTTGAGTGCTGGGGAGTCCTGCTGGTGGGAGCTGCCTGGCAGGGCGACAGGTGGAGGCTGGAGGCCTAGAGCAGCCACTTACCTCCCTCCACTGCACCCCCATCCCTGATTCGGCCCCAGGGCCGCCCCTCCTCCTGAGGGCAGTGCCCCACCCAGGGGGTAATGCATACTGGGGGAGCCACCCCGTGGCCTTGACCTCCCCTTTGACCTCCGGCCTCAGTCTCATCTGCTTGGGGACTTGATCTCATGGGAGTGACATCACACTCCAGAGGAGGAGGTGGTAGCCGGCACCCCAGCTCCCATCAGGCCCTTGCTCCACACCCGTGTGGCCTCTGCCTCTGCCGTTAGCAAGGAAGGACAGTGACCGAGAGGTTGGGGGTGTGTTTGTTCAGAGACGGGAAAGCACGGGGGAGAGCTGCCCGGTGGAGGCCTGCAGCTGGCCGCCAGGGAAGGGGTTGTGGCCGGGCTGCCACCTCTGCCTGCCCTCTGCCCCCACTGCCCCTCTAGAACAGACTTGAGAGCAGGACTGTGTCCCTGGCAGGGCTGCCAGTGGGGGACCGCATCTGCAGCCCCCAGGTTTCACCAAAGAGGGACATTAAGCAGGTCTCTTCCCTTCTCCAGGCCCCAATTTCCCCATCTGAAGAATGGGCAGAGTGAGACTCTCTGTTGATGATGGCCAGATGCAGGGTGGAAACAGTGACCTTTGGATGGCGAGGGTCATCTGGCCGTTTCACGTTGTGCCTTGTGACCCAGAGTCTACTTGGCCCATGGATTTGAGGGGGTCCTGTCCCCAGAGGAGTGTCACTTGCCTGGGTGCCTTCCCACTTTCCCCCACCGAGGTCAAGAAGAGCTTTGTCTGTCTGGCCTGTCTGTCCCCAGGGCTACTGGGGGAGATGCAGGTTTTCCTCTCACCTTGGATGAAGTCCTGGCCCATCCATTCAGCTGGCGAACACATCTTGAGCTCCTCCTGTGTGCTGGCTCCAGCCTGGGCACTGGGGCACGTGGGGACGAACTGTATGCTCCCAGCCCTCGGCAAGCCCCCAGTCAGTTGGGGAGGCTGGCTTGCTGAGGTGCACTGGGGCACAGAGCCCTTTTTGGGGCACAGAGCAACGGTTAGTGGGAGCCACCATCTGGTTGTGTGACTCTGGGCACGTCCCGGGGCCTCAGTCTTCCCATCTGTCCAGTGGGGCCGATCCCGCCCTGCTGGCTCTTGTGTCGGGAGACCTCTTGGAGTGCCCATGCCTGTACTCGGGAGGTTTAGATTCTTTTCTTCCTGTCTCCTGAGTTTTTCCAGGGGCCCAGCCCCGTGCCAGGCCCAGCCTGGGCGCTGGGGGCTTGGCGGATGTTTCCTGCTGAGACGGTCAGTTCCTCCTCCGTGCCTATACACACCCCCGTCGCATGGCCCTGTGTCTGGGCTGCTGTGTGGTCCCCTCCCCTCCACCTGGGTCTTTCCTTTCAGGGTCCGCTGGAGTCCGCCTGTGGGGTCTTAGGAGGGGGTCCCAGGAATGCCCCAGCACACTTTGAGGGTTGCAGGCAGGAGCGCCTCACAGCAGTGCCCAGGAGTGCTGGGGTGACCTGACGTGGTGCTCCCCTCCCGGGGCTTAGAACATGGGGTCCAGCTGGGGACACTGAGGCACAGAGGGGCCACCTTCACAGAGCAGGGTGTGGAACCCAGGGCTGCTGGCCCCCAGGAAGATGGTGACATGGTTCGGAAGGGTACTGGTTTGACACAGCCACTTCCTAACTGGGAACAATGGCTAGGGGAGGGCCTGTGTGCCACCTTAGGGAAGGGCGGGGACTGGGAACTCCACCTGGGGACCCTGGCTTCAGGGAGACCAGCCAAGAGGCCCCTGGGAGTAGCTCGGACCCTGTGGGCTGGACAAGCCTGAGAATAGCCCTGAGGGTGGGGGCTGGTTGTATCTTGTGGGTCCATCTCTCCCTGCTGTCTTTATTTGTTCCCTCTGGGGCCCCAGGCCTGGCTCTCTGTCCCCAACTTGGATGAGACTTCTGAAGTTGTACATGCACCTTTTCTGCCTCGTGTCTTCGTCTGTTCCTGCTGAGACATGATCTCTCTTTTGGGGCTTGGCCTCAGCTTCTCCAGGCTCTCCTCCTCCTTACATACCTCAGGGACTGGGAGGCTCACTCTCTATATGGTGTGTAATAAAAGCAAAAATAACTTCTGTGTGCCTGGCAGTGAGCTTAACTGTGCTTGCCTTATCTCGTTTAATGCTTAGAACAACACTGAGATAGATACTGGCATTAGCCTCATTTTATAGGTGAGGAAACTACGTCACAGAGAGTAGGAGCTCTGTCCAGTGTCACACAGCTCAGAAACAGCGGAGCCCAGCTCTGCCCGACTCCAGATCCTGCACTTGTAAATGCGCCACCTCACTATTCCTTGGACAGGCAGACCTTTCTGAGGTTAGGCCTTGGCTTTGATAAGCCCACGTCCTCCTCCTATCTGATTTGCACAGTCAACGACTCTACCGAGTGTTCACGGCCATCATCTCCCACAATTCTGGCCATAACTCAGGAGGGAGGCAAGGGGATGACCTCCTTGGCATCGGCAGGGGGGTCAGTCCTCCTGATTGGCTCTTCCACCTGCCTGGGATGACTCAGGTGATCCCCCAGGCTCAGTCTCTTCCCCTGCCCCCACCCCCTGTATCCTGATCTCATTCATGTTCTGCCAACCTTGTCCTTTCCTTGGGCAGGTCACAGGTCTTCGCCAAGTCCCTTTGTGCAAAGGGTTCAGTGTTCCCTGGTGTGAGGTCCCTGGAGACAGGCAGACAGCTGGTCCTTGAGGCCCCACTTAATCTGCCTCTGGGCCTTTGAGTTTGCTCATCACCTTTAATAATAAGGAAGATAATAGCTGCCTTTTACCCAGCTGAGCATGTGCCAGGCCCTGTGCCACGAGCTTCACCTGATTCTCTCATACCTCATTTCAACTCCCCAACCCTCCTAGGAGGTGAGGGTCGTCATCAACACTTCCTGTTGTCAGGTGAGCAAACCGAGCTCGGGGTGGTGAAGTCACTGGCTTCAGAGGCAAGGTTTGGACCAAGGCAGCAGACTGCAAAGCTCTCGTTTGGAGCCACCCTCAGAAGCCCAGTGCTTCCTCTTCTTTTCTTTGGTGGGTGCGATTCAGAGAGCACTGGAGTGGGCCAAAGTGCTCTTGATCTCAGTGGGTTGGGTGTAGAGTTCTGATTCCGGGCGCTCCATCCCTGCCCGGCTGCGTTCTGTGCTTCCTGGAATCTGGTGATGCTGGGAGCCAGCCTGGCTCAGCTGCCAACTTGGGAGGTTGGAGGCATTGATCCTTGTGGGCTCTGGCGGCTCCAGCACTGGGAGCTATCTGTTCTCTTTGACAGCTGGGGAAACTGAGGCCTGCAGAGCCAAGGCCACTTGCCCAAGGTTGCGTCAGGATGTTAAGAGAGATCCATGTCTGGAAGCCGGACCTCCTTGCGTCTGATTTCAGTGTCGGTTTTGTTTATTGCCTTTCCTAAGATTAGCCCAGATGGGGAAACTGAGGCAGCAGGGCTCCTTGTTGGGTCTTCTCGGAACAGGGAATGGGGGGGTGTTGAACTCTTATGTAACAACGCAGATGTGCTCACGCCCTGGGCCGCATGCGTGTTGTGTTTAGAAATGACATGAAGCCTTTTGACTGTTTTTCAAAGAAAAGCAGCGGCTGCCATGTTTCCCCTGCACCTTCCTCTGAGGCCACGTGGGTAAATGTCAGGAAAGGGAGAGTGTTTCCTGGTCAGGAACATTCGGAGCCTGCTGGGAGCTGAAGTTTTGTTTTCTGTTGAGTAGGTGTTTGGGGAGTCAGTTCCTGGCCCTCCCTCGCCCCCGCCCGCTGTTCCTTGCGAAGGTTGCACTTGACAGCTGCTGGGAGGAGGGGTCTGAGGATGAGCAGCGGAGATGCCCGCGCGTGGAGTGGCGGGGTGGTTATTTTTAGCCATCCCGATCCGGTGGAGGCATTTGAGCGTTTGTTCAATATTTAATTATCCATCTGAAATTGGCCCACGTGGCCTTGAGTTTGGAAGCGGCTCTCTGGGCTGTGATTTCCTCTGATTGCATAAATAAGGAAGTGAGGGGGACTCTCAATAGCCCTCCAAATAATAATAATGAAAAAAAAAAAAAAGAGTAGACTCGGTCCTCAGAAAAGACAGGCTTGGTTGCGCAGTCTAGACAGGCCACCTGTACGTTAGCAGAAAAGACGAGTCTGCCGAGGACGCCCGTCACACCCTCGGAAGTGCAGCCGTGCCTGCTGGATGAGTCCCAGACTTCGCAGCTGCCTGGGTTTTATTTGGGATGGGGTTTTCCCTCCTTCGCCAGGTTCCTCTGTTGACTTTGACAGCTGCTGGTCCCCCAGAGGTGGATTGGGGATTTTGCTTTTGGAAGTCTTGTTAGCTTTTATTTCCCTCCTCTTCTCCCTGACAGACAGGAGAGCACCAGCGGCATCTGGGCTGTGTTATTTCTTCTTTCTTGGCCCTTGGAGGTGATTTGTTGACACGGCTGTGAAATGAAAAAGGCAGAGCGCAGGGAGGAAGATGTGGGAGCTGGGAGGCTCTGCCCCCCTCCCCTGAGCCCCTGGCGGATGAGGGAGCGAGGGGAGGGGAAGAGAGAGTGGGGCCAGAGGGAGCCAGGCAGCCAGAGATGGGCTCTTTTTTGATGTCCTGCTTGGTATGGGGGTTTGTAGAACCTGGATTTGGCGATTGGAAACCAATAAATTGGCAATCTGGGATAGTCTCAGGAAAAAGTGGTTTTCTATCCATTTATATCTCTATTTTTGGGACTGAGTTTGGCCCAGGAGTGTGGCAAGGGCGGGAGTCCTGACTGTACCATAAATGCTGTGTGACCTCAGACAAGTCACTAAATGTCTCTGGGCTCAGAAACACTTCTAACAGGTAGCTGCAACCCAGCATAGGGTAGCATTATAGGCTGGGTGAGTTGTCATTGTCTGTTCCTCCAAAGCCTGAGGGTTCACTGCAGCTCTATTAGGGCTGATCTAGAAATAAAATGTGATGCCTGTGGGGATGGCAAGCATCCAGATGGTTTCTTGGCATCCCCTTCCCCCCGAGGCTGCTGTAAGTATCACTTGTACTTGTTCCGAGCGGCAGAGCTTTAGTGAGCCACCTATTGTTTGCACGCCCTGTGCCAGGGGCTGCCGTGGAGGAGGTGGCCAGCCCCCACCTCAGGGAGCTGAGCCGAGGGGAAGGTGGTCCTGTAATCAGGTTAGCAGGACTGGAAGGGGAGGCAAAGCCTTGGGTGTTAAACCAAGAGGTTGGAACTCCCCCTGGCAGGCTGCGGGGAATCAAAGGAAGGATTTTGAAAATAACAGTAATTCCAACAACGACTTCCATTTTTTGAGCACTTACCCAGTTCCCAGTGCTCTTCTGAGTCCTTTGCATGCATCAAGTCATTAAATCCTCATTCTCACAGATATCTCATCAGCTCCATTTTGCAGATGAGAAAACTGAGGCTCAGACGGGTTAGGTGGCTTGCTCAGCATTACCCGGCTATGGAGGGTCAGAGTCCAGCATGTTTAACCCTCACGATACCTGCCAGAGCTGTGGTTTAGGAAAATGATTTTCAGCCACCAGCAAGCTAGACTGGCGTGGTGCAGGGAGAAGGGAGTGGGGAGAGTGGGTACCAGTGATCATAGGTGGCTGTGTCGGCTGTCCTGGTGCAAGAGGCAGTGGGTCTGAGCTGGGATAGGGGAGAAGGAACAGACTAGTTTTGAGGAGTGGGGACAGCTACGGGACCCTGAGGAGGTATCCTGGAGGACTCAGAGAGGACGTGGAGTTTGGAGGCCTGGCAAGGAGGTTATTCACCCTTCCTGGGGAATCCCGGAGGAGGCCAGGAGGTGTGGGGTCTGGGGAGGCAGAGGGCAGGTTGGGAGGAGCTGACAAGTCGGGAGGAGGTGACACAGGGGAGAGGCTGCCACCCTCATCTGAGGACCACTGCTGGACGGACTGCCACATTTTCTCCCTGACCGATGGCAAAATGAGAAAAGGCAGCGGGTGCAGTGAGTTTCCTGTGACATGCATTTCAGTCACTCTCCTTTATGCTGAGATGATAGTCTTTGGACTCCTTTGGGGGCTAGAACATTCCTTTTATGAAATACAGCATGGTGATAATTGTTTGTTTTAACATTGTATTTGGCCAGGCAAGAAATCCATGGTCGTGTGTCACCCACCCCATATTATGCTACCCCATGATTTCTATTTAGGAAAATTGAACTGATGGCTGAAATTCCAAAATGATGGCACTCAGGAGAGAGAGCTCCTGGGGTTGTCCTTACAGCAAGAGGGCTGGGAGCTGGTGGTGGGATAAGGCACTTGGGAGGGCCTAGGCTAGAGGGGAGGGTTTGGGGTGGGGAGAGGGGCCCAGCAGAGCTGTGGGCATGGCTAACAGGCCGCCCTGGTGCTTGATGCTTCAGGGCCAGGGGCTGGCACCAGACTGGACAGAGGGGCTTTTGGGGAGCAGCTTGAGGAGGATGGTGGGAAAGGTACTGGAGGCCGCAGGGGGTCAAATAGTTGCGGGGGGCGGCGCATGCAGAACTGGACAGTAGTGGAGAAGTTTGGTGGGAATAGACGTCCAAGATAAGCTTGGGTTTCCCACTAACTATGCAGACACAGTTCACCTGGTGTCGAGGAAGCTGTTCAAAGTTGCTTGTGTAGCAGCAAGCAGGTTGGGGGCCCGAGCACCCTTGCCTCTCAGCACTAGCCTCTGAGTTCTCCTGGGATGGCACCCGGAGCTTCGGAGGACCCAGGCTGTCACCATCCTGTCCCACTCCCAGAGGCAGCGCTGGGCCTGGGGCCTGGGCAGCCCTTCCTGGGGACGTTATGGAAGAGGCTCGTGAGTTAGCAAGCATCCCCGGGGAGATCACC
The DNA here is from genome assembly GCF_021613505.1 of Equus quagga. Classification (NCBI taxonomy): domain Eukaryota; kingdom Metazoa; phylum Chordata; class Mammalia; order Perissodactyla; family Equidae; genus Equus; species Equus quagga. The sequence goes on from NC_060267.1 coordinate 83,066,143, forward strand.
AGTTACTGGCCAAACCCCTCCATCTCCTCCTTTTTTTAAAAAAATATAATGTTTATGTTGGTGTTCCCCCCCCAACTTCCAAGATTACGAAAGCAACAAATACCCATTATAGAAGAAAATTCAAAAATCACTTTTAATCCCAGCACCCAGTGATAAGCTCTGGGAGCATTTGGGGGTTATTTTCAGACTTTTTCCTTTCTTTCTTGAATTTTTTGAAAATTCGAAAATATTTGGAAGTATAGAAAATGATTTTGCAGACACCCATACACTCACCTCTCAGATTTAACAGATGTTCACATTGCTGTACTTGCTTCTCTTTCTTTCTCTCTTTCTTTCTTAGAAATAAAATGATTCGGGTGCTGCAGGGGTCCACAAAGTCCAGCCCACAGGCCAGATGACCTGCATGCTAAGAATAGCTTTTGCATTTTTCAATGGTTGAAACAAAAATCAAAAGAGGAATAGTTTTGTAATGTGAAAATTATATGAGATTCAGATTTCTGTGTCCTTAGGTAAAGTTTTATTGGACCGAGCCATGATTATTCATTTACGTATTGTCTGTGGCTCCAGACAATGTGTTCATGCTATGTTGGCAGAGTCGAGTAGTTGAGACAAGACGAAAATATTTGCTCTCTGGCCCTTTATGGAAAAAAATCTGCTGACCCTTGAGATGTAGCTTCAAGCCTCCTACACTCTCCCCAGGGATAACCAGCCTCCGGAAGGCGTGTGTGTCCTGCCCACGTGTGCTTTTACTATGCATGCAAATGCTTCGGAATGTGTACTATTGCACTGTGTGCTTCAAAAATGAATACAGAGAAACTGCACAAGAGCAAACACATGTCTACACCTGGGACCTTCTTACTTTCCTGAATTCCAGCAGCACAGAATAAATGCCAGCTCTCCGCCGGGCCCGAAATAGGCCCTGCGGCTGCAGAGCAAAGAGTCACAAGAGGAAACTCAGGTATAAAAATGGAGAAGGTGACACCGCCGACTAACGTTCCTAGAAATCCTCAGAAAGCAAAGGAGGAAAGAGACTCAGGGACGAGAGAAGCCTTCAGGCCAGTTAGTTAATCCTTGGAGTGACCGTGAAATCCAGGGTTTTCTGGAAGGCTGGGGATTTGGTAAGGGAGGTGCATGTCAGGATGAGGAGTAGGAGGCATGTATGTCCAAGGCAGTTGTTAAGGGGCTCAAGTAGAAGGGCGTAAAGAAGAGCTGGGGGCAGTGTCTACAGAGGCTGAAAAGTTTGCAGGCTTGTACTGGTCTGTTAATGAGGCTGACCAGGGGCCAGGGAGCAAATCCTTGCACTCTCTTTTGGAGAGGCCCTACACAGGATCCTGGGATATGACAATGATGAACCCACCTCCTCGCCTCTTCTTTCCTACCTCCCCAGGGCCGGCAGCCTGAGCCCTCCACGTCCCCTCTGAAGAGCTGCTGTGCCCCCCACCAAATGCTCTATGTTGAGGATTCTCAGGGCCAGGATAGGACCCCAGCCCTCCACAGTCATCGCCATGCCTCTCTGCCAGCAGACCCCACCCCCACCAACAGTGAGCAACCCCCACTGACTCTGAACCGTGTCCTGAACCTAAGGACAACTGAGCGCTGATCCCAGTTCCATTGGAGAGACTACGGGCTATGGCGGTTCCGTAGTCTCATGACACTCTCTCCCTTCCCCACACCTGATGTCATGGAAACAAAATGTGACCTCAAGTGAGGCGTCCGTCATCTCTTCCTTCCTTCCGCGTTTCCTTGCTGTGTGGTCCTGGTCCTTTCAGTTGATATTTTTGAACCTTGGTTTCTTCCTGTTAAAGTTGGAGCTGAGGCTTCTTACTTCAGGAATCAGTTTTAGGATAAAAATATGCATATATGGCACAGTCACTGTCTCTCTCAGATCTGTTTCTCCACGTTTCCTGGTGGTCCATTTTGTGTACGTGTGTGTGAGGAAGACTGTCCCTGAATTAACATCTGTTGCCAATCTTCCTTTTTTGCTTGAGGAACATTGTCCTGAGCTGACATCTGTGCCCAGCTTCCTCCATGTTATGTGGGATGGTGCCACAGTGTGGCTTGGCAAGCGGTGTGAGGTCCGCACCCGGGGTCCAAACCCGGGAACCCCAGGCCGTGGAAGCGGAGTGTGCGAACTTAACCCCATGCTACTCGGCCAGCCCCTGGTGGTCCATTTTTATTCTGTAGAGATATCCAGTTGTTCTAGCACTATTTGTTGAAAACACTATCTTTTCTATCATCAATTTACCTTTGCACTTTTTTCTGAAAATCAATTGACCAATATATGTGTGGGATTATTTCTGGACTCTCTCTTCTGTTCCTTTGACCTATATGTTTATCCTTATGCTAATACCATGCTGACTTGATAAAGTAGGTCTTGAAACTAGGTAATAAGTTCCACAATCTGTTTCTTCTTTCTCCAGATTGTTTGGCGCTCTAGGTCTTTTCTTGGCCATCTACATTTAAAATTGAGCTTGTCATGTCTCCAAAAGGCTGCTAGGATTTTGATTGAAATTGATTGAATCTATAGATCATTTTGGGGAGAAATGCCATCTAAACAATATTTGAGTCTTCCCAATCCTAGAAACGTAGTGTAGCTCTCGCCCTTTATTTAGATTTTCTTTAATGTCACGACATTATTTTTTAGATATTAGCCTTATGCTTGTTTTATTAAATTTATTCCTAAGTGCTTGGGATGCTATTTGTTAATTACTATGAAGGGTGGAAATTTTACTGCACTTGCAAGCTAACAAGTTAGCTTAGTAGAGTTTCATGGGTGCTGGCAGAAGACATGAGACCCCTGGATCTGAGACAAAGGACTCTGTGACTCCTGGCATAGCAGGTAGCATGAACTTTGTGTTTGCATCAATTCCTTTTCCCTCCAGGTTCCTAGGGCAGTCACAGATGGTCTGTTGTAGAACATAAGATGATCCGCGCTGTTGTTTTCCAAATTCCAACTTCATGTCCTTTACGGGATCTGATATACAGCCTGTGGGTCAGCTGTTCCTCAGGCTGCAAGTTACACAAAGAACTGAAATTTAGTTTGCTTTGGTGTTAAATCATTAAGTTAGAAACTCGGAGACAATTTAAGATTTGAATTCCAAGTTGTTAAACACGGCAAGGTAAAGAGAATTTTAAAGTTTTATGTAAAAATCAATATGTATACACTTAAAACTTTATGCCCATTTTAATTTGTTGGAAAAAATAAGCCCATTATATCCTATAGCCCTGTTTTTCTAATTTAACAAAAGAGTTTTTAAACAAAAGTGCAGAACATTAAGTCCTGCCTGAGGTGCAATTTTTGGGGAAAAGAAATGGTTTATATTTTCTGAATGAAATGAAAAATAGGGTGAATTTAATAATACATCTGAATATTTAGGTTTTGATAATCATGGTTCCCTCTTGAGTGCTATAATTAGAACTTACTGTAAAGAAGTATTATTGATGTAATTAGAATCTATACTAAGCATGAATACACAGGGTGCTGAAAGAGCATTGAAAGATGAGATGTTCTCTGTACACACATGAAAACGCCTCTCAGCTATATTATGAAATAGCCAACAACGGGACCATATACTTTTGGGGTTTTCAAGTATAGGTGGTTATCACATATGTCATTTGATAACGAGCATTGTGGAGAAAGAAAGAAGTTTGCATTATATATGGTGATGAATATTATATTTCTGAAAGGAAGCTCGTCTCCTTTTTGAAGGCAGCCATAGATGTGGAAAAGGAGAGATGAGAGACCTTGAGAGTCCACAGTCCTAGATTGGCCAATGGTCTGATATTGCTATCCCTTTGTCTCTAATGTAATTAGAATAAATTGTGCCTTCATCAGTTGGTGTGTTGGTTTTCTATGGCTACTGTAACACATTAATACAATTTAGTGTCTTAAAAGACAACACAGATTTATTATCTTCCGGTTCTGGAGGCCAGAAGTCTGAAATCAGCTTCCCTGGGCGAGAATCAAGGTGTTGGCAGGGCTGTGTTCCTCCTGGAGGCTCTTTGGGAGAATCAGTTTGCGTGCCTCTTCCAGCTTCTAGAAGCTGCCCACGTTCTTTGACTCACGGCCCTGCATCACTCCCACCTCTGCTTCCATCACCGCATCGCCATCTCTGCCTTCTCTGACCATCTCATCTCCCTCTTATAAGGACCCTTGTGATTACATTGGGCCCACTCAGGTAATCCAAGACAACCTCCCCATCTCAAGATGCTCAGCTTAATCACATCTACGAAGTCCCTTCTGCCGTATAAGGTAACATATTCACAGGTTTAGGGATCAGGATGTGGGCTCTTTGGGGGCCGTTAAATTCTGCCTACCGCAGGTGGGTAAGATTTCGGAACCTCTAAGGAGCACCCATCCTCCCTGTCTGAAAGATGGATGACCAAAGTTGAACTGGAAAAAAATGTGTTGGGGAGGCAGGAGACCTACCAACTTAATGCAATATTTTGGCAAACTCACTCCTGATTTGGCTAACTGTTAAGAGCAGATAGTAAAGGTACAGATGTGCTTTATTAACACACAAACACGCACACACACAGATATACACAGAAGCATCAGACGGACTGCTGTTTCTGGAAAGTTCTAACAACCTGAAGCCTCCATGGCCTGTTACCATGGTGATTTTATCTTTGGTTCTTCCTGTAGTCACCTGGCCACTCCTGCACTTGGGGAGGGGGCACTGGTCCCCTGGTGTTCTGGCCTTGGGAGCTGTGTTCCCTCACCCCCAGGTTTGTTTCTAAGTCCACTTGTTGAACTTTCCTGATCCACCTTCTCTAACTGTCTGGTCATTTGGGCTGCTGTTGATTGTGATGTAATTTATTTTTATTTCTTTTCTCTTTCTTCTTTTTTCCTCTTTACATGTATTCAGAGGGTACAATTTTTACTGAATCATTATACCACTTATTTATATTTTAATTTTACCATCAGTTTGTGGAAGTCTGAATTATTCTTCCTTCAGTAAATGCTAGTCATCTGTTCCCACCCATAGCCCATCGCATTCTCCACAGAGAACCTCTGATAAGTTTTTGAGTACTGTTTATGATATTTTTCTATGTTAAGTGCACACACAGACAAACGGGAAGTAAAACATCATATTAGTTTAATCATATAGACAGCAAATGGACTTTAGCCTAAGGAGTCCGTAGTAAGTGAGCCTTTGCAGTGCTTTGTGTATTTCTGTGCCTCTCGCCTCTTGATGGCTGGTCCCTCTCCCTACTTGGGCAACACTGGGTACCAATACATTTCTGCGGTTGGTTTCTTGAGATGGAAAATCTCAATTGTTTATACACAGATAGGATTCCATATGTTTCAAATAAGCTATTTATTAACTTTTCATTTTGAAATTATTACAGATATGTAGGCCGTTGCAAAAACACTACAGAGATGTTTCCATGTACCCCTCACCCAGTTTCCCCTGATAGTTACATCTTACGTAACGATAGTACACTATCCTCCAGCATCAGTGCCCTCCAACCAAAGAGCCACCAGAAACACACCTCTGGTTGAACCAGTTGGATTTATTACTCACTGCGGGGAGGGAGAACACACATCGTGGGGAGAACACACATCTCAGTCAGAGTGTGGTAGGAAGAACCTTCTATGGGATTTGGGCTTTGGTTGGGTGATTTGGGGGAAGTCTAAGGAAGCGGGGTTCACTCTAGATTGTCCGCTGTCAGAAAGTAGGGGCGGTTCTATGATGGGGTGTCTCGAATCTTGTCTCTAGGGAGAGGAGGCAAGCACAGGGATAAAGCTGTCATTGGGAGAGAAGCTGCAGTCACTCATTTTAGCCAGGGTCCGGGGGATGCTCGGTATTTTGTGGGTGGCACAATGCCCCTGCTTTGTTGGTTGCTCAGACAAAATTATGAAGTGGGCTTGTTTCATCTCACTTTATCATGGGAACCTGGTCTGCAGTTGGTGTCCTGTGAGGTTGTTTATGTCCAAAAGGAGAATAACGTGGCATAACTGTGAATGCCAGGTCAGCTTCCAGATGTCAGGAGCTGCTTTCATCTCTCTTTTCTCCCTGTTTCTGCACGTTGCTGTGATGGGTGTGTATAATTTTGTGCCATTTTATAACATGTGTAGGTTTGTGTGACCATCATCGCTATCAAGATGCAAGACTATTCTGTCACCACAAAGATCTCTCTTGTGTTGCCCCTTTTTAGTTACACCCACCTACCTACCTCTGACCATCCCTAAAACTCATCGTTTCTCCAGCTCTGTAACTTTACCACTTTGAGAATGCCTTATAAATGGAATCATACACCATGTGACCTTTTGATATTGGCTTCTTTCCCCTCCACATAATGCCCTTGAGATCCACCCACGTTGTTGTGTATATCAATAGTGCATTCCTTTTTCATTGCTAAGTAGTATTCCATGGTATGTGTATTAATTTCCCCTTGCTGCTGTAACAAATTAAAACATAGCAGCTTAACAACACAGATTTGGCATCTTATAGTTCTGTTAGTCAGAAGTCTGACATGGGTCTCAGGACTAAAATCAAGGTGTTAGCAGCCTGCGTTCCTTTCGGAAAGTCCTTGGGAGAGATCCATTCCATTGCTCATTCCTTGTTGGCGGAGTTCAGTTCCACGTGGTTATAGGACTGAGGCCCCTGTTTTCTTGCCAGCTGTCAGCTGAGGGATGTTTCCAGTTTCTAGATAGAGGTTACCCCCATTTCTCAGCTTGTGACCCCCTTCTTCTGCTGTTCCTCTCATGCTTAGAATCTCCTGCCTCTTCTTTCATCATCGCATCTCGCTGACTCATGCTTCTGCCTTCCTCTTCCACATTTGAGATTATTCCCACCAGCATAATCCAGGCTAAACTCCCACCTCAGGGTCCTTAGCCTTGAGTGCATCTGCAAAGTCCCTTTTGCCATGTAAAGTAACGTATTCACAGGTCTGGGAATTAGGGTGTGGACTTCTTTTGGGGCCATTATTCTGCGTCATACAGTTCACCTATTGACTATTAACTGTTCACCTATTGAAGGACGTTTTGGTTGTTTCCAGTTTTTGGCTATTACAAATAAAGCTGTTATGAACATTCTCATTAAAAAAATGTGTGTAAGTGGATTGCATTTTATTTCCTTTTGCAACTTACTTTTTTCACTCAGCCTCCTATTTCTGAGTTTTATTCATGTTGGTCTTACAGAACTGGGTCCTTTGGAGTGCCATTGTGTTCCATGTGAATGGTGCACCCTGGAGTCATACCCTCTTTCTTGCTGTGTAGTATTCCACCACATGACTGCCCGAGGTGCAGTCCTTCATTCCCCCGTTGGTGGACATTTAGGTTGCTTCCAACATTTTGCTACTACAGTGTTGTAGGAGGCGTCTTTGTGCAGAGGCGTCTCCATGAGCAAGAATGAAGCACTTTTCTAGACTGGACGTGTAGGAGGGGAGTTTCTGGTTCTAGAGTGTGTGTGTGTGTTGGTTTCAACTACCTGTTGTCTAGTTCTCCAAAGCCTTTTGACTTCACTGGCAGTGATGAAAAAGTTCCTGCATCCCTGTCAGTGTTTGGGGTCACTGTTCTTTTTAATTTTTTTCTATCCGAAAGGTGTGAAATGGTGTCTGATGGTTTTAATTTGCATTTCCCTGCTCACTGTTGAGGTCCAGCACACGCACACATCCCCATCCCGCCCCTCCTCCTTCTATGCTCTTGCTGACTTCTTTTCTCCTGACACCAGTGTTAGAGGTTGTTGCCTCTGCCTGTTTTTAAGTATTAAGATCTGAGCAGTGCAACCTGACAACTGAAATTTGGTGTCTTGTCTGAAATTACAGGATGTTCCTCAGGCCTCTGTGTTTCCATGGCAACAAGTAACAGTCATCCTTCATGATTAGGCGGTATCCTTGGCAACCAAGCCAGCAGCATTTGAATGAAACCAATTTTATTTTATTTATTTTTTTTTGCAAACACATGAAGGTTAAAATGCACTTCTCTGGCCGTGGCTTCCAAGAATGGGAAGACAGCTTGCCTTTCCTGGTAAAATGGAGACTCTTTTGACCTCCTAATGGAAAGGGGATCCAGGATCAGCTGGTCCTGTAGCCTAATTATGCAGGTTGGGAGCCCGGGAGGTCATGTGGAGGTCACACAGTGAGACTGAGCAGAGGGAGGACTCCTGGACAGTGCTCCGAGGTCTGGGGGAGACTGGAGGAGGTGCTGCTTCTCCCTCCCTGGAATGTGCCTCTAGGGAGGCGCCTTGTGCTGCACCATGTTAGCAGATTCTTGTAACCTCTCTGGGCTTCCACTTGCACCAGCTGTGTAGCTTAGACCTCTGGGGGCATGAGACCCAAGCCTGTCGTCTTCTCCAAATTAGAAAAAGATGGGCTGTAAATCAAAGGCCGCAGGCAACTGTGTTTTTGTCAAGGACTTGGGCTAAATCCCGAGAGGCAGAGTTAGGACTTGGGGTCAGCTTTGTGGCGTCTTTGCTTGAGTAAAATAAAGGGATTGTTTTTGTTTTGATGACGGGAAATAGAGACAGTTGCTGCTCTGACTGCCTGACTCACTGGATTGCTGATAAATCATGAGCTCAGAGACAGAGAGGGGCTGGCCTGGAGTCACACAGCAGGGTCCGGGTTGAGTCCCGTCTCCTAGTGCTAGCCTTGGGCTCCTCCCCCTCCCTATGCTCCAGGTAGCCTCCGCCTTCTCTGAGGCCCTAAGTGTGGGTTTTGGGGGACAGCTGAAGGGGCTTTCAGCATATCCTCTTACTTCCTACTCGGGGGAACTTTAGAGGAAGTCCCTTTTGCCTCCCAGAACCCCAGTTTCCTCATCTGGAAAATGGAACTCCCCACAGCTGTCCGAGTTGTCATCATGTGGGGATTGTCTTTGAACGGGTCCAGAACTTGCATTCTCAGTGGGGGCAATGTTGCCCCCAAGAGGGCAAAAAATTGGTTCTTGGTGGGGGGGGAGTGTCAAAAAACATCTTACTCTTTTTCTATATAAAGCCCAATATACATATAGTACATAAAAGATGCTTACTCTATAGGTGGTATTAAAATTTTATGCAGGGGGGAAATAGGAAAAAAGGGTCCAAAAAGACTCCTTGGGGGAAGGATAATGAATAAAAGATAGAAAAATGATGGTCGGAACCAGCGAGCCACGAGGTTAGTGTTGTTAACTTTGTTTAGAGCGTGTGGCAGGCATGGGGAAGGTGTTTGGGGTGTCGGATTGGGAGAGAGCCTGGCCTGGCCCAGACTCTGCCCTGATGTCCGGTGTGACCATGGGCACGTCACCGCTGCTCTCAGGCCCGGTTTCCCATCCGTATGTAAAGGAGGTCCTGTCAGCTCCATGAGTGGGGACCGGTTCTCAGGCAGCTGAGATCCCGCCTGGTGGATCAGTCGGGGTCCAGCAGGAAGCAGATGGCGCTTACAGCAGGATCATTTGAGATGTGGGCGGGTGTGGGGAAACCATGAAGAGGAGGGCAGGACCCCAGAGCTGGTAACAGCCGGGGCTGATCCGCCGAGGCCCTAAGGAGGGGAGGAGAGTGTGGTTACTAGAGGCGAGAGCCCAGGAGACAGGGTTGTCTTCCTGGTAGCTGGGACCATCAGTGGAGGGAGGCAGCCGGCCCAGGTGACGCTCCTCCCTCCCCTGATCTCCCGCCAGGGCTCCCCATTGGCCAAACCCCGTGGAAGCTAGAGGGCCCAGAAGCTCCGTTGATATGGTCTACGTGGGTCAGCCTCCTGGAGCAGAAGGCAGGGGGGAGAAGGATGGAGGATGCAACTGGGGCCAAGCAGAAGCTGCCTGGAAAGGTACCAAGGTTCCCCTTCAGTTTCCTCTGGAGTTCAGGGCCCGGCCCTGGGCATAGACTTGGAGGCTTGAGAGGGTCTTTGCTATAGAGCTGTTGGGCTGGGGGCAATGGACAAGTTCCTTTCTTCTGGTCTCAGCCTCCCCATCTGTGAAATGGGTGACAGGACCAAGCAACCCCTGAGGGCCTCCTGCCTCAGACCCAGGAGGCGAGAGATGGCATCCTCGCAGCTTGTGTCGAACATGAGTCTTGGTCTCAGCTGCCTTCCTGGGCTCCTTGTGTCCTACCTCGTGACTCCATGTCTCTCTTGCCTAGAGCCATGATGGCCCACCTGCCCAGGAAGGGGTGGTGAAGCTGTGGCCAGGGGTGTGTGTGTCGGAGGAGGGAGGGTAGATCCTGAGAGGCTTCTGGAGGCTGAGCACAGTGCCCCACAAGTGAGTCAGACAGAGTGGTCATGGTGGACCCCCAGGTGGAGGTGACAGGGGTTGGGGGAGAGGTGAAGGCAGACTGGGGAGCACAGGAAGAGATTTCCTAGGGGAACCTCCAGACAGAATGAGTGTCCCCTAGAGTGACCAGCAGAGACCGTGGCAGAGGAGTGAGGAAGGTGTGAACAGGCAGCACCACAAGGACGTCAGTGAGGCCCTAAGAGACGGCAGTCCCTGGGGTTAGGAGGAGCGGAGCGGAGGAAGCCTTTCTGGAGGAAGTGGCCCGGGGCTGGCAAGTCCACGTCCAGACCTGGTGTTAGCCCCTGCCCCAGGCCTGCCCAGTGGTCAGCTGGGGTTGAACCTATCTCTGCAGGCGGCCCACCTCCCCCAGGCCCAAGGTGGCTTTGCCTCCTGGGTCATTGGCCAGGGCTCAGCATGGAGCCTGTCCTAATGGGGTGAGGGGTTCAGCTCTGTCCTTCCCCACTTCTGAGGACCCCATCCAATCTGGCTGCATCTGTCCTGGGTATGTGCACGTGTCCATGCGTCCACCCATGACGAGTCCCTGGGGGTGGGTCTGAGCAGGTACACGTCGGACTGTCTGCATAGATGTGAACATGTGCATGTGTCTGCTGGGCGTGCGCCTCTGGCTCTGCACCCGTGTGTGTTCACGTGTACCAGGGAAATCTCCACCTCGTCCTTTTCCTTCCTTGCGAGTCAACAGGTTTTTCCCAAGCACCCCCCATGCACCAGGCTCCATGCAGGGCGCTGGGGACATGGAGATGCAGCCGGCTTAGGCGTGGGTGTTAGGAGTTCCGCAGTCAAGTGCAGGAGACACACACACACATACACAGACACACACAGTGTGCAAAGTGAGAGCGTTGATGGAGAGACTCAGGCCCGGCTGTTGCTATAGGAGCCAGAAGGAGGCTGAGAGCTGCGGGCAGAGACGGTTACCAAGGGTGTCCTCCAGGGCCTGCAGGATGGGTCAGGCTGGAAGGAACAGGAAGGGAGTCCTCTGGGCGGCCACAGCCAGAGCAGTGGGAAAGAGGCAGCCAGTGCCAAGCATGGTGTGGAGGAACTGGCGAGGACAGTGGGCAGCTTGGGCTGACTTGGGAGGTTTTAAGCAGGCATGCTCGGGCCATGGCTAAAAGTTTGTTTTTTGTTTTTTGTGGGTTTTTTTGGTGAGGATGATTGGCCCTGAGCTAACCTCTGTTGCCCATCTTCCTCTTTTTGCTTGAGGAAGATTGTCGCTGAGCTAACATCTCTGCAAGTCTTCCTCTATTTTGTATGTGGGACGCCGCCATAGCATGGCTTAGTGAGCAGTGTGTAGGTCCACACCCAGGACCCGAACCAATGAACCTTGGGCCGCAGAAGCAGAGTGCATGAACTTAACCACTGGGCCATGGGCCTGGCCCCTTGGGTGAGCTTTTTTTAAAAAATTGTGATAAATATATATATTACATAGAATTTGCCATTTTAATCCTTTTTAAGTATACAATTCAGTGGCATTAAGTATGTTTACAATGTTGTGCAACCCTGTCCAGCATCTATTTTTGTCTTTGCACTGCAAACAGAAACTCTCTACCATTTAGCAATAACCCCTCATCCACCCCACCCCTAGCCCCTGGTAACCTCTAATCCACTTTCTTTCTCTATGAATTTGCTATTCTAGGTATTTCATATGTGTGGATTCATACCATATTTGTCTTTTGTGTCTGGCTTATGTCACTCAGCATGTTTTCGGGGTTCGTTCACACTGAAGCACGTATCAGAACTTTCTTTGCTTTTTCTGGTGGAATAACATTCCATTGTGTGGATGTATCACACTGTCTGTCTGGTCATCTGTTGATGGACGCTTGGGTTGCTTCTGCCTTTTGGCTGATGTGCATAACGCTCTTACGGAGATTTGCATACAAGTTATTTGTCTGTGTCCAGGTTTTCAGTTCTCTGAGGTACAGACCTAGGAATGGAATTGCTGGGTCATGTGGTAATTCTGTCTTTAACCTTTTGGGGAACTGCCCAAGTGTTTTCCACAGTGGCTATGCTATTTTATGGGGACCAGTTGTCTGTTGTCCTGGTCAGGATGGGAATGACAGGAGAGTCTGACTGGGTGACCACGATTGCCCGTGCTCACCCTCTCTCTCCCTCTATTGACAGAGTCGCCCCAAGAAAGGCCGGGCTCGCGGCGCAGCCTGCCCGGCAGCCTGTCGGAGAAGAGCCCCAGCATGGAGCCCTCGGCCGCCACGCCGTTCCGGGTCACGGTAACTATCTCTGCGTCACCATCGCCACCTGGCCCGGGGTGCTGCTCTGCGGCCCTGCGGCCCCCCTTCCTGGAGCCTCATGGACCGGGAGAGCATCCAGCCTCCCTTGTTCTAGGTATCCGATCGCTCAGCTGCTCCCCTCTCTGTGGCTCAGCCCCGCCCCTGGGGGCCACATGGGGGTCCCATCCTGCAAGGGGGTGGGCAGATACAGGACAGACAGCCCTGCGGCCACGGGGCCTGGAGCTGAGCTGGCCTGGGAGGAGAGAGACTAGTGTTAGCTGCACATACCCCATGCTTCCTCCACTCTTAAGATGCACAGTTTTTGTTTCCACATTTTAATCTCTCTCATGTTCCAGTCCGTGGTGTGTCGTAATTTAATTGCTGTAGTTTTTTTTTCTTGGTGGCGCATAAGAGAGTGCTGTATCTTATAATTGATGATGTCTTAGAATGGACAAAACATGGTATAACTATCTTACCTATTGATTTTAGTGGTCCTACCAACATGCACTTTTTTATTACAAACCTGAACGACTTAGCAGAAACAGAACCCAGTGACCCTTAACCTCTGACCCTCTGTACCCTCGGTGTCCTGACATCCTTGCCACACACACACAGTTTTGCGTCCCTTCAGCATGTTACCGTGTGCCCCTCTGTTCATGCCCTGCCAGCCACTGGAGACATGGAGAAGTGGACAGGGCGGGGAAGGGGACACATTCTCTGCTCCCGGGAGCTCGTGGTCTATAGGGGAGATGGATGTTGGATCATTAGTTCATCCATTCATTCATTCAACAGTTTTTATGGCGTGCCCAGTGTGTGTCAGGTACCATTCTTGGGAGCGGGGCTGAGCGGGAGGAGCTGGCCTAGAGAGCACCACGTAGATACAGCCCATGACCCTATGAGCTCACATTCTCATCTCGGAGCTGCATGCTGTGAAGGAGAAAAGCAGGCTGCTGTGATAGGGAAAACCAGGAGGGCTTCCTTGAGGTGGTGTGGTCAGGAGGTGATATGTGAGCTGAGGCCCAAGGGATGAGGAGCCAGCCCCGTGGGGAGCAGGGGGAAGAGGGTTTGGGGAGGAGGGAACAGAGAGGGCACAGAGCTGGCTGTCACTGTATGGTGTGAAACAGGGGTTCCAGGTGAGCTGGGAGTAACTAACTGTTCCCGGTGGGTTGGGAAAGGTGTCCCCTGGCAGCTCACTTTTGAGCTGGGTCTTGAAGGGTCAGTAGAAATTGAGTGGCGAGGCAGGAACAGTGAGAGGGAGTTCCGGGTAGGGGGATCAGCAGGTGCAAAGGCATAGAGACACGCTGGAATTGACGTGTTTGTGGATGGTGAAATGCTCGGTGGGACTGGAGGTGAGGTGTCTGGAGCACAGGGTAGGAGGTGAGGCAGGGAAGCTGGGCCACGTCTGGGCCAGGTGGAGCCTCGAGTGCCTGGCTAAGGGGAGGGGCTTTTCCCAGGGCCACTGATTCTCCTGCCTGTCTGTATGTCATAAAAATGCTTTCACAGTGGATTCTCGGGCCCCCTCAAGATTTCAGCGCAGTGGGCCTGGGGGCCGGGCCTGGATATCTGCATTTTTAACAAGCTCCCCCAAGAGGTGGTTTTGAACTCCAGGCTCTGGATCAGCCTCCAGGCAGCAAGGAGGAAAGGGACGCCATGCTGACAGAGGATTCAGGGTCACTCCCCTGGGTGTGGCCTGGGTGGCTGGGAAGCAGTGCCAAGTCCTGCCCTGTCTGGACCCCCGGGGTCATGGCAGCGAGGCTGAGCCTCAGGGGGGCCTGAGGGAACCATGATGAATAATAATGAAGCCACATGGTCCTCACGGTCTGCCCTATGTGATCTCTTTTTATCCTCGAGACCACCCTGAAGCTGATGCGTTGATCACCCCATTTTAGAGATGAGGAAACTGAGGCTTAGAGAGGTGAAGTGGCTCACCCAAGCTCCAGCTGCTGAAACACGGTGGAGCCACCTCTCTGAGCCCAGAGCTGAGTGAGCACCTCCTTTGGCGGTGAGGAGAACTCGCCCCCACACCCTCCCAGAACCCCATCAGCAGCGCTCTTTACCTGCTTCCCTGTCCTTTGCTCTTCTAGTAGGTGTATCATCACACCTTGACGTTACTATAATTTGCAGCTCCTTAATTACCAGCCAGGCTTGGTGTTTGTCCTGCGGTGGCGTCTTCGCTGTTTCCTGGTGTGGAAACCACCTGTGGATCAGAGCCAGGGCCAGCCTTCTGAGCCACCAGGCACCTGGCACTTGCAGTCCCGCCTGTCCAGTTGGGGTCTGCAGGATGGGAAGTGCATTCAGTCATAATTTGACCCACTTCTCACAGCAACCCTGAGGCGGGGCTGGGGGGTGGTACCGTGAGTATCCCCATTTTATAGCTGAGGGAACTGAGGCTCAGAGAGGTGAAGTCCTTTGCCTGGTGTGGCACAGTTCCTGAGCGACAGAGCCAGGCATGGCTGCCAGGACTGTCAGATATTTACGTTTTGTGTCCTTCCCTGGGCACCTTGGTCCTTTTCTGTGCGGCGTTAAGGAAAGAAAGGGGTGTGGGTAGAGTTTCTCTCCCGGGCTGCTGCTGGGAGCTTGGGGGCACTGGAGGGCTCAGGGCTGGGGGGAGTCTGGGTTCATCCTGGCTCTTCTATGACCTGTGTGACCTCGTTAGTCACTCAGCCTCTCTGAGCCTCGTGCCCTCATCAGTAAAGTGTGGCATGACTGCCCTCCTCAAAGGACTGTGGTGGACCTCCGTGTGGATGTGCCAGCCCAGGTCTGACCCCGGTAGATGTTTAATAGGTGAAATCCACCTTTATCGTCTGAATTGTGTTTCCCTCTTTGGCTCCAGAACAGTGAAGCTCTGGGGAGGGTCGGGGTGGAGGGCAGAGGCAGGGTGTATGGGGGGAGGTCAGAGGTGCACCTGGCCTGGGCCTGTGCGCAGACCCTGTGCAGGACCAGAAGCACAACTCGTCCGCCATCAGCCCAAGCTCACCCGTGCTTCCGCAAGCCACATCCTTATGCACTTGGCTGGCTGCTGTGCTGTGCAGCCCCTGAGGGAACCCGGGGAGCGCGGTTTTGCCTGGGGGAGGCAGGGGAGACCCAACGGGATATACTCGAATAACTGCCATCTTCGCTGCCATTTCCAGCGCCGGTGACGGGACGTCAGCATCTCTTCTGGGTGTGCCCCTTTGCTGCGATGTAGTTTAATGGGAAATCTGCATGTTGGGGTCTATAGGACTCATTCTGTCCACCTCCTCTGTGAACACTGAGGCCTGGGAGGGGCTGGACTCGTCCAAGGTCACCGCCCAGCTGGGAGCACTTCTGAGTCTGGGCTGTTTGTACCCCCATGGGTGGCTCTTACCCTCTTTGTGAGTCAGAGTAGGACCGCAGCCACCCCCCAGGGCATGAGGGGCTTGGTGCTGGCCCCACCTCCGCCTCTTGGAGACCATGTGTCCCTGGGGGAACCTCAGTTTACCCTTCTGTAAAATGAAGGGAGTGGACTTTGTAAGGCAGCATGTGGTTTGACCATATAGTAGGTGCTTAAATGTTTTGATGCAGTGACTAAGAGAACGAGCTGTAAAGTCAGCAGACCTGGGGCTGAGCTTCAGTGACTTGGGCAAGATATGGGACCTTTTGCCCACCTGGTACACCTTCTGCCTGCAGGTGGAGTAATGGGTGGGGGAGTGGCTCCCCAGGGCCACATGGTGCCAGCAGGCCGGTGCATGCCCTGAGAACTGTGGGGGCCCCTGGATGAGGGTGGGATGGCGAAGGGAGCTGGGAGCAGGTGACCACCTGCCCACCTTTGGCCTTCAGCTCTCTAGCTCCAAAGAGGTGGTGTGGTCGAGATTCAAACCCAGGTCTGCCTTCTCTGTACCTGTAGGAAAACCTGGGAGGGAGAAGGGACAGAGGGAGGGTGGGCAGGCAGGCAGCAAGCTGGGGGCCCTGGATCTGCTCAGACTGTCACGCTGGGTCCAGGGGCTCTGCATGTGCCCACCCCCTTTCCCGAAGCACAGGGGCCCTTGGCAGCAGCAGCATGCCGCCCGTCACCTGCCACCCCGTGGTAGAGGAATTCACAGTTTGATTTGGAGGGTAGGGAGATGGTCACTGTCACAGGTGCCCCCAGGAGTCCCCTCAGCCTGCTGCCTTCCCCAGACCCAGCTTCCCTCCGTCCTCCGCCCCACCCCCTCCCATCGACCTTGAGGAGAGCTGGCAGGGCCTGGGGTGTGGGAGGTGGCAGAGGCTCCAGGAAACTTGACAGCCAATTGATTCTTCCTCGGGAAGTTGAAAGTGGAGAGTCGTGTTTGAAGGTTTAGCTGAAATTAGGTCTCAGGGCTATTTTTTGCGAGACGGAGAAGGAGAAGTGTCAGGGAGGGGAAGGCTCGGGGGGCTGGCGGAAGCTGCAGATAAACTCAGTACCCGGTTGATTGCAGATGCTTCTAGAAGCGGGTCTCCGTTCCTTTCCACCACGCACTTTTACTGGATGCTCAATCGTGTGCACCCTAGGTGGTCCTGAAGCTGTGATGGAGGTCTGCCTGGAGTGCAGTGAGAGCCCAGAACAAAGGGCAGTTACTTCTGGCTGGCGAGGGTGCGGGAGAATTCCTAGACAGGGGATCTTTGGGGTTGGGCTTTGAGGAATGTGTAGGAGTTTGTCAGGAACAAAGGGAGAAGAGTATTCCAGTTACAGGCGGATTTAACTGAATAGGAACAAGCCACTGGTTCTGTGTGATTAGAGTGTTGGACGAGTTGGAGGCATGAAGGAGAGGAGCCTGGAGAGAAAAGTGAGTGGGTGAATACTTTGGACTAAAGCCTTTAGACTTCCCTCTGTAGGAGGAAGTCTAAGCCACAGGGGATGATGGGTAAGAGCGGAGCCAGCAGGAGATCTTTGGGATGCAGACTTTGGGTTTCCCCAGCTGCTCACCCGTCTTCCCACTCCCGCAGCTTCCCTGCACCCTCCTCATGTTTCAGCTGTCTTTCTTTCTCTCTTTCTGACACACAGAAACAGACACATGAACATGAACGTGCAGGCCTCTCTGTGACCCGCCTCAATACCACGGTGGAAAGGCTCTTGGAAATTATCTGGTCCAGCCCTTCCCTGGCTCAGAGAGGGGAGGGTCCTTTCCTGAGGTCACACAGCACATCTCGGGTAGGGCCTGGAATTGAGCCTAGGTCTTTCCATTCCCCCTGTCCAGTGCTCCTTACACCTTTCTCCTTCCTGCCCTCTCTTCTCTGCAGCTGAGCCCTTCTCCCCACCTCCATCACGTTTCCCGGGGGGAGAGGGCCTAAGAGAATGGTCTGCCTTTAGAGGCCCCTGATGGCTCCCTCCTGCTCATCAGCGCACTGCCACCTCCTGGCCCCTGGGTCCCAGCCCCAACTGCAGCCCAACCCACACTTAGGGCTGCAGGCTGCCTGGAGGAGGGGTGATTTGAGGGGCAAGTGAGTGGCCTTCTCTGCTCCCCGCAGGGTCTGCCTCTCTGCCCCCGTTAGTGCCCCTTCTCAGCTCAGGCGACTTCACGTAGGCACTGGGGTGGTGGGTAGAGAAGCTGGTTGGGCTCACAGATCAGATGGGCCAGGTCTGTCCCTGCTCAGATGGGGCAACTGAGGCCCGGAACGGGGAGGTTTGCCTGGATACCTTCCGGGGCTCCCTCTACCACCCCAGGCTGCTTCTGGCCCATCTCAAACGCACATTTAGGTGGGACACCCCCATGTCTGTGCCCCACAGACCAGTAGAGGGATGTCAGCCATGCAACTGTGGCTGACTGACAGGGCAGGAGTGCTGGCCCTGCATTGGGGTCCCATGGATGGGCGCCCCAGTTTCCTCCTCACATCCCAGAAGTTTGCCTGTGAGACCGATGTCCTTGAGCTGGAGTCTCTTAGCTCGGTGTCTTCAGATGTTCCGCAGATGAGGGTCGGAGGAGAGAGCAGCCCCGCACCCTCAGCCCCCTCCACCCCTGCCTGTCGAGGAGCCTAATTGTTACTGAACTGCTCAAACCTGAAAGGAAGATGACTGTCATCTGGGTCTGTCCGTCTTCGGTGGGGAGAGGCCCTGTCCTGCAGTGGGGTGTCGCTGATGGGAACGTTGCTACAGACAGCGCAGGCACGGGAGCTGGCCAGGGTGGCCCCGGTGGCCAGTTTGGTAGGTCGTCAGGGCTGGAGGGTGGGGCCTCCTGAATCCGAGGCCAGGCCAGCATCTGAGCCTGACCAAGGGCCGCTGTGGAATTGGGTGGGGTGGGGAGGCTGCCTGCTCCATTGGTAAACAGGAATGTGGTTTCATTAGCTCCATTTTACAGATTAGGAAAACAAGGCTCGGGGAGAAGGGACTGGTGCAGTCGCACAGCTGGCAAGCGTCAGAGGCAGGAGCCAGGCTCTGTCTGCCAGTCCTGCTGTGGGTGGGAACTGACTGACTTTCCTCCCTCTCTTCTCTGCCTTCCTTTTTTCTTTCTTTTAATAAATTTTTAATCCGCACCAACTACATGTCAGTGCCTGTGTGGTGCAATGACACAAATAGGATTAAAACATCGTTGCTGCCTGCAAAAATATGCAGGGGTCAGCTAAGCTTGATGAAGTAATTTCCAGGCGGGTGAGGGGAAAGGACATTCCAGGCAGCCAGGACAGCCCCTGCAAAGGCCAGGAGATGAGAGACAAGTGATGGCAGGAACTGGGAGCAGTTTGGGGGAGCTGAAGTGTGAGGAAGTGGCTGGAACCTGAGGGTACAGGAAACCCAGGGCAGCGCACAGAGCAAATGGGATCTGAGGCTGTATTAACAGGAGTATGGGGTCCCCAGAGAGGGAGGTGAGGTGGGCCAGAGCAGGCCAGAACAGACCGAGAGTGCAGTGTTCTTCAGAGCAGCATACATACTCGACCAGGCTGGGAGAGTCTGGAGCTCCTTCAGTGGGCAGAGACCAGGACTGGGGTGGGGGACAATGGATGAGGAAACGGGCAAACTTCTCAAGCAGTTTGATAAACAGGAACGTGGGTCAGGAGCCCATTCCTGATTCCTGCCCCTCAATGTCTGAGCTTAGACTGCCCTCTGGGGGGCCCCTGAGGTCAGGGGTGGAGGGAAGAAGCCATTTCAAGGAGCCCTGGAACTCTTGCTCATCCTGGGAGGTGCCGGCTTGGCTCCAGCAGCTTGGATGGGGAGGATTGAGAGGGATAGGAACAAGGGCAGCCTCTGACCCCTGCTGTCTGCCCTGGGGTCCTCCTGAGGCCCCTCTAGGCCATCCCTGTCAGCTGTTTCCCCACACCTGCACTTGAGCCTGTTGAGTAGCGACTGAGATGCCCCTGGCTGACTCCCCCGTCCCTGGTTATAGGTTCCTTGCACAGAAGGGGCCTTATCAATTGGGAGTTCAAGTCACTCACAGTGGAATGTCAGGCTCTGTGACATGTGGCTTACTCTTTGGGGGCCTTTCTCCCTGTCTTCACACCCCCCTGGGTCCACCCAGAAGTCTACCTGGGATGGGACAGGACGCAGTCTTGGCCCCACAGCTCCCCTCTGTGGGATCCCTCAGGCAGGTCACCCAACTCTGAGTCTCTCTTTCCCCTTCTGTAAGGGGGCTCCTCACAGGGCGGCTGTGAGGGCTCAGTGCCTGGCACAGGGTGCATCCAGCCAGTGTTTACGCCCTGTCCCATTTCACCCCTACCCCACACCTTCCCCAGAGCCTCAGATCTTCCCTTCTGTGCCTCTCATCTGCTACCCCAAAGTGACAGCGCCCCTGACAGAGCTTCTAGGGCCCAGCCCTGGCACTAGGAGGTGGAGAGGATGAAGGGGTGCCCAAGGGGCGGGAGACCGAGTTCCTGGGGCTGGTGAGCATAGAGGTGTCTGTGCAGGGCGATTTCCCACCAGTTGGGGGCAGCAGAGGGCAGCGAGTGGACGCCTGGGCGCTCCTCCCAGAGGAGAGTTGAAGTCCCAGGGGTTTGTGTGTCTTGGGGTTCCAGGGGGCCAGCCGGAGCTAAACAAGCTGCAGAGCCCCTGCTGGGTGGAGGGAACAGCTCCTATATGGAGTGCCTGTGGGCAGCTGGGCCTGGCACTGGTGGCTGAGCTCACTGGGCATGGGTTGACCAGAGGGCAGGGGGACTCTGAAAGAAACATTGGAGGGGGTGAGGTCTGGGGCCGAGGCAGCCTTCCAGCAGGAGGAGGGGCACAGGCTGGGGAAGGCCGGCGTGTGGGCTGCCAGGCAGTGTCGCTGCGCTGTGGTCACCAGGCTGGGCCAGTAGCCGCTCCATCACAGTCATCCTTTGGGTTCGCAGGCCTCTTGTTCCATCCTCACCACCGCTTTGAGAGGGAGCAAGGTAGGCGTTCTGGGGGAGGCGGGAGGCTGGTCAGCGCTTGGACTTGAAGTCTGGCTGACCTGGATTCAAATCCTGAGTTTACCGGCTCCTTGCTGTCTGCGTCAGTTGGGGGCTTGTAAAGCCTGTTTTGCATAGTCCCCTGAGGCAGGCCCTGTGCTGAGCACTCTGTCCTCACAGCCCAAGAGGCAGATAACACAAATCCCACCTTTTCAAGGTGACAAAACCTAGGCAGCTGGAGACTGAAGATACTTGCTGGAGATCATTGAGCTCCCGATCCCGGACGTTGAAGTTCTCGAGGAGCTTGGCCCACAGAGCGCAACCCTGTCTCTGCCAGCCAGCGTTGTTATTCTCTCCATTTTTATAGAAGAGAACACTGAGGCCCAGAGAGGGGAGGTGCATTGTCTGAGGTCACACAGCCAATCAGGGTGAGAGCTGGCATTTGAACCTGGGTCTCCGGTCTCCCTGCCTCATTTTATCCTGCCACTGCCTCCAGCTGGCCTGGCCCCCATAGGTCAGAAGGTGTCTGTGCAGGGCAGATGCCCTGGGGTAGGAGGGAAGTGCTCCCCTCTTCTGGCCCCACCCTGCGGCCTGCAGGCCCTCCCCTCTCCCGAGGGGCCCAGGAGACTGCGTGTGGGGGGTTAGGCTCGGAGGCCTCTGCTTCCCCACCCCCTCATGGTATGAAAATGAAGCGATTGCCTCTGTCACATCAAGTGGCATTTGGGTTGGATCGCAGACATAACTTTATCTGAGTCTTCGGGTGGGAATTGTTTCCAAAGCCAGGAGGCTCTCTTTGGAGGTGGCAGCAATGACATCTGTTTCCGACACCAGGCCTCGCATTGGGATGAGTAAGTTTTCCTGTGGAATTGCTTAAAGAATGTTTAAAACAAGCCACGATTGTTACCGCCCTGCTCCAGTGCCTGAGATGGCTCCCAGGGGCTGGGATCCGGTTCCCCAGGCAGCGTTCGAGGCCCCCCGGCCTGAACCAGCCTTTGTTCAGGCTGGTCCTTCTGCCCGCAGTTGCTCCCCTCTCCCTGCTTCCAGAGCGCCTTCCTCCTCCGTGCTCCCCGTCGTCTCCGGCAGGCTCCCCCTCGCCTGAGCTCCAGAACACAGACGCTGCGACTTAACCATCCACCAGACGTGGTGCTTTCTCCAGGGCAGCGACTGTTTCTGATCTCTCTGAACCCTGGGCATCGGGCAGGGCCTCACCTGTGGGGTCTGTGGCGTAAGGTGTGTGAGAGAGATGGGAGGGAATGAGTTCGGTGAGTGAGTGCTGGGGAAGGAGAGGAGGGGTGAGCCGCGACCTCCTCCAGGCTTCTGAGAGCCCCACTCTGCCTCTCTGAGACCAAGTGGCCACCCTCCTCTGGAGGAAGGGTCAGGACAAGTCATCCAGATCACTACAGAGGCCCGGTAAGGACACCAGCCTTTGCCTGGAAGCTGACCTTGACTCCACCCCGTGGGTTCCCATGATCCCTCAGGGACAGGACTCTCAGGTGAGCCCAGCCTGCAGGTGGTAAATCACTAGGAGGCGAAGTAGCCCATAAAATCCTCTTCCAAAACGGTGCGTTTTGTATCCTGTAGTGAAAAGGGCTTTTAAAAGCACTGCGCACTCAGGTGGATTTATGGGGCTGCTACCCGCCTCTTGCCTCTCCCTCCCACTCATGTTCATGGTCCCTGCGGCTGGAGCCCCCTGGGGTCCTGCTGCTCCCTGGTGGCTCTTGGTCCAGGGAGAAACGGGGTGGCACCCCTTCCCTGCCTTGCTGCCCCAGGGCTGCCCTGGGCTGGCTGGGTGCCTGGGAGGCCGGGGCGGGGGTTGGGGGGTTGGGGGAGGGGGTGAGGCTCTGACCCTCCAGAAGCTCCCCATGGCCCAGCACAGAGCTGAAGTCCCACCTTTCGCACCCTTCCTTCAGGCAAGCTGCTGTCTCCAGAAGGTCCCTCCCATTTGTTGTCATCTGCAGATGGGTCACCAGGGAGGGGAAGATGGCATGCCCAAGCTGGAAAGCATTTAGAGATCGGCTAGACCAATCCCCTCATTGTACAGGTAGAGAAACTGAGTCACAGAGAGGCTAGGGTGCTTGCTCAGAGCCTCTTAGCGCGGTAATGGAATTATGGAAGAGCTTGGGCTCTGGCACAGATTAGCTGGGTTGAACCCCGCTCTGCCACTTCCTGGCTGTGTGGCCTTGTGCACATAACTTGACCTCTCTAAGCTGTCATTCTCTCATCTGCAAGGTGATTAAACTGGGTTGTGGGAATTAAACAAGGTAAGTCATGTAAAGCTCTAATACAGTGCTTGAAGCTTAGGGCTTAATAAATATGTCCGGCTTACTCTTATTAGTGTGTTAGAATAGTTCTCATTATTATTAACGGCAGAGCTGGGTTTTGAACCCGGATTTCTTGACTCTGAGCATGATATTCTCGCCACTTCTGCCAGGCGGCCTTTGCTGAGGGCGTCCACTCACACGGAGTGCACAGAGCACAGGACGAGAATAAGCACCGAAGTCAGTGAGTCACCCCAGGAAGACTGGCCTGGTGCCAGGACCTCAGCAACGGCCTGGAGGGAGGCAGAGGGAGAAAGGAGAGATCCTGCTGCAGGGCTGAGGCTCCCTGATGGAGTCACGGGGCGCTAGGTGTCTGACTCCCCACACCGGGGTCAGGGCTGGCCCAGGGCTTAAAGGGCTGATGAAATGTCTGTGGCCATCCAGACCTCTGGGATGGGCTTATGATGCTAAGGCAAGTGTCAGCCAGCCAGAGGATTGATGGGGCAGTGAGTCACTCCCTGGCTGCTCTGGGTTGTCACATCCCTGCCTGAGACCTTAGGAACACGTGTCTGATTTCTCTTCACTGTGCTGCTCGATCCTGGGCGCTGGCAGGCACCAGGAAGGCCTCCCTGATGTCTTCATTTCCCCTTCACACCTTCACAGCTGCACCCTCTTCCCAACTGGGCATCCCGCTCCTGCCTCCTCTAGACTCTCAGGGTTTCTTAGCGTCCCCCTTGACCTGGGGGGGGGGGGTCTCCTCTGCATTTATGGGTTTATGCCTCATATTATAAGCTGGGCTCAGGTGGTGGTATGTAACTTGGAGGTCAGAGGGAACTGCGATCACTCCAGGGGCCTCCGAGGCAGCCAGACTCACTGCTATCCTACCTCCGCACTGTTGCCCATACTGCGATTCTGCCTGGAATGCCCATATGTGGCCGTCCTGCTGCAGATAATCTCAGTAAGCCCACTGGCTGCCTCATCCTCAGTGTTTCTATTGTGCACTCAAAAGCTGCCTCTTCTGGCAAGGCCACCCAGATTGACCCCAAGTGGAATCCCTTAAAAAGCCTCCCAGAACACATTCTCTGCCTTTTTCCTTTTTCTTTTGTATCATAAACGTTTGTTAATTCATTCAGGAAATATTTATGGAATTCCTGCCAGGTGTCCAGCACTGGGGACCCAGGCTGTCATGGTCCCCACAATCCTGTGGGAGAGGGAGGCATGAAACAAATACAGATAGAATTACAACTGTGATAAGTCTGTGTGAATACCTGGCCTAATCCAAGGGCATCCAGGGGGCCCCTGAGGAGAAGACTGTGGGGAGAGACTGGAAGGTGTACAGCATTTCCTGGGCAAAGGGGGCTTCCAGGCAATGGGAACAGCATGGGCCAAGACCCTGTGGCAGGAGGAGCTGGCAATTCTGAAAGTCCCACCGAAGCCACTGGGCCTGGACTGTGGGGGTGGGGTGCGGTGTGTGGATCATGAGGGGGCCTTAGGGGCCTCAGTAAGGAGCTAGGCCTTCATCCCTGGAGCCCTGGGCAGCTTGGAAGGCGGTGGAGCTGGTCAGTGGCAGGATCTGATCTACTTTTTAAAGGATCCGTCTGATGCCCTTGGAGAATGAGTTGGGGTTGGGGGGAGGCAGGACTGGAGGCAGCAAAAGCAGCAAGGAGTCTCCTGCGGGTGTCTAGGACAGGCTGGGCCTCTTCTCCAGCTGGACAGTGAGACCCAGCACAGGGCCTGGCTGGCACATGGCGAGGCTCAGAGAACACGCCCTGAGTGCATCATTGACCAGCATCCTTCCCCATCACAAGAGATTGGGCTCCTAAAGATTGCCATCTGTAAACTCCTGCCCTCTTTTTCCTTCCAGCTTATGGCTGCGCTGGCCTCTGGTGGTCAAAGTCCGAACAGTAAAAATGATGACAATGACAGTGATGGTGATAGTGGCTAACATTTACTGTGTGCCGGGAAATGAGCTGAGTTCCTTACGTGCGTGATCTCATTGACTCGTTACAACCACCTGTGAGGTGACTACTGTTGTTCCCATTCTGTGGAAGAGGAAACAGGCTCAGAGGGTTAGGTCAGGTCAGGTTGTTAGGTCGCTGGCCTGAGGCCCAGGACCATTAAGTGGTAGAACCCTCTGCTGCCACGTGTCTTGGGGGAGGGAAGATGAAAGGTATCTACATTTTATCTGGGGATTCCTAGCCATTGAGGTAACTCTAGGACATAGGGAGGTGTGTCAAGTGGTAGGGTTTCAGATGTGATGGTGGGCAGAAGGAGAAATGTTTGGGGCAGGGGTCCCTGGATGGGGTGGAGTCCTGTGGAACAACCTGCCAGGCTGCAAGACTCGGAGAAGCCACATGTTCAGGGAGCTGCGAAGACAAGTTTTGAGGGTGTGAGAAACAAACAGGTTGCCCTCAGATTCTGGCACAAAGTGAGGCCCTGTGCACAGAGCAGGGGGGATTATGGTGGCAGCAGCATGGAGCTGTTTTCTCCCCTTGGACCCAAGATCTGGGTTCCCAGCTCTTTGAGCTTACCGGGCCACTTCCCTACCTGTAATGGTTGTGAACATGAGCACATGGGGCCGATGTGTTTGGCCCGTGTATCAGCATAATTCTGTGCATGCCTGACGACAGCTGAGTATGTGTGTATATTTGTAAGCTTCTTTCAGTGTGTTTCTGTGTTTCATGG
Organism: Equus quagga; assembly: GCF_021613505.1. NCBI lineage: Eukaryota > Metazoa > Chordata > Mammalia > Perissodactyla > Equidae > Equus > Equus quagga. The sequence continues at coordinate 83,091,777 of NC_060267.1, forward strand.
TTGTATATGTGTGTATTTGCGTGTGTGTGCTGGTCAATGTGAACATGTGTTTATGTGTGTGTATCTGTGTGTGGTGGTGGTGGGGAGACTTAGATGTTTACACGTGCATTTCTTTGAGGCCGTGCCCTGCCACGTTCCTTTGTATGCATGCATGTCCTTGAATTTGTGCATGCTTCTGGCCCTGTGTATTTCTGCATGTGAACATGTTTAGGTGTGGTTATCTGGGCAATATTTGTGTGTGTGTATGAGGAATATTGTTGCTGAGCTAACATCTGTGCCAATCTTCCTCTGTTTTATGTGGGATGCTACCACAGCGTGGCTTGATGAGTGGTGCTAGGGTTGCGCTCAGGATCCGGACCTGTGAACCCTGGGCCACTGAAGCAGAGCGCACGAACTTAACTACTATACCACTGGGCCAGCCCCTGGGAAGTATTTTAATGCAAGAGTGACCCCTGAGTGCCAGGGCCCAGCCCACTCCTGGCTGTCCTGGCCCATGGCTTGGTTCTCTTTGTGTGACCCCAGTACTCTATCTGCCTTCTCTGGGTAAGGTGGAGTGTGGAGGTCTTAGGCTGAAAGGGGCAGGGGATTAGGGAGGGTTCTGTGGGCCTAGGGTCGCCTGTGAGTAGGTGGCCACCAGGAAGGCACCAACTTAATCCTAGCTTGACATGCCTCCCCTCGTTCACCTGTCACAGTGGCTGACATTCCGCCGTTAGTGAGTCATTCCCCAACTGGGACCCTCTTTGATGCTGCATACCTCCCAGGGGAGGAGGCCAGGGAAGCCTGACAGCTCGCTGAGGGCAGAGCCCCAGGAATAGGGAAGAAGGGCAGGAGGAATTGTGTATCTGAAGGACTTGGGCAAAGTCACAGAATTCGCTGGTACTGTTAGTGCCTGGCGTGGGAGAGCCCAGCTGTGGAAGGCAGCTGCTCTCACTTTATAGACTCATCAGATAGCCCTGGAAAGGAGCTTGGTGATCACCCACTGCAGCCCCTCGTAATACAGATGGGAAGACAGAGGCCTGGAAAGAGGAAACACGGGGGCCTGGGAGGTTCTTGAAACGTAGGATGCTGGCATTGCAAAGAGCTCTGGGTGAGGAGAGCGGCCCTAGGATCTGCCACCGCCCTGCTTGGTGACTCTGGGCAAGTCTCCCTGCCCTCTGGGTCTTGGGTGCCTCGTCTGTACCATGTGGGTGTTGGCCTGGCTGCCCGCTGTGGGCCCTCCTGGCTCTCACCCTGGGACCCTGGAAGCAGGACCCCTCACTCTCCCCAGCCCCTTCCCCGAGCCTGTGCCAGGCCAGGGTGAGGCGTCCCTACCAGCCTGCCAGCCTGAGTGCCCAGCAGAGCTCCTCTCCTGGGGTGAGGTGGCACTATCTGGCTGGGATCTTCCCCTCCCTTTCCTGTTTAGTTAGGTGTGCTTTTGGCATTTGTGCAAAGCCCCAGATAGATACTGACAGCCTCCTTCCTGGAAGCACCTCTGTTTGGGTGCAGGCCTTAGAAATGGCCGCAGGAGGAGGAGCTGGGCCTGGGCTGCGGGAGGGCCCATGGGTTCTGGTTCTGCCTCCATCCTGAGCACCACCTCAGTGGGAGTCGAAGGCAGGTGAGGGCCGTGCACCCGTCTGCAGTGACCCAAGGTCGGTTTGTTAAAAGGGGAGCAGGTCACGAAGGCAGGCCTGGATTGAGGATGCAGGGCCAAATAGATGATGGAGTCGGGAAAGGAAATCGTCCTTGAGAGAGCACACACTCTGTGCCGGGCATGGTGCTTGGGGCTTTACACTCAGGTGAGAAGGTGGCTCAGAGACCAGTGGTGACACCTGACTCCCAGGTGCCCAAGTGGTGGTGCTGGAATGCAAACCCTTGGTCTAGGTGCTGTCTCCTGGGTGGGGAGTGAGGCATACGTGAGGATGGGACCGAGCAAGGCTCCCCTCCCTGCGCCTCCGGGTCCTCACCTGTGACAGCCCTGCACTCGGAGAGGCGCACCTTCCCTTCTTTCCTCCCATCCCCGAGGCCCAGCAGCGTGCCTGGGGCTGAGTGGGAGGATGGGCTGAGCTGTCAGTCCCCTTCCAGCCTTTGACTTGTGTGTGTGCACGTGCAGGTGTGCATGGGGAAGGGGTCTCCACCCTGCCCACCCCAGGGGCCAGAACTCTCCTGGTTACAGTCCCAGCTCTACCACCTAATGGCTCTGCCGCTTTCAGCAAGGGGCTTCAAATCTCTGAACCTCCATTTCCCCACCCGAAGACCCTAAACAGTCTGAATTCTGGAGTACATGTCCTGCCGAGGATTCCCAATAAGAGGCATTGGGCCCTCCTAGGCATCCTCTTCTCGGGCTTGGGGGCTGGTCAGCAAGAGCCACGGGCAAAGCAAATTGGCGAGCAGGAGCTCAGTAACTGAGAATTTATCATCATCATCATTGCTTGGAATTGATTGAACTGGGTGCACGAAGAAATCATGTGTCTGGAATTCTGAAAGGCCTTTGAGAAAGTCTCTCAGAACATCCCGGAGAAGGAGCAGGGTTGTGGGCCAGATGTCAGGATGGTGGCGAAATGGCTGGACTTAGGGTCGGGGAGCTGCCAAGAACACAGGTCCTTCCAGCCAGAGACCCCACCGGCCTCTGCCCTGCGCTTAGGTCAGTGACATGGATGGAAGCCAGGGGGCCTGCAGATCAGCTGGGAGGGAGAATGTCCAAATGGGCAGTGAGCTGTCACAGAGAGGGGCAGAGGCCACACGGCTGTCCACATCCAGCCCCCCATGGGCTGGGGTGGTGGCACGAGGCAGCAGCCTCGTGCAAAAGCCCCTGGGGCCCTAGTTGACCTAGGGGCAGTGGTCCAGCTGCCTGAGCAGCACGCGGGAGCACGGCTGTGTGAGTGGAGGCAGAGGGCCCCATCTGGGGGGATCAGCCCGGTCTCCACAGACTGCGCAGGCTGCTCGCCGAGTTCCAGACAGCAGCCCTGCCCTTGTGAGTGGAGCCGAGGCGGCCCCCAGCGCTTTGTACCTCGGAGTCTCTGCGAGGTTGCTTTAGAGAAAAGTGCTTTTTTTAAAAAGACTTCAAAACTACTCAACTAGATGATATTCTGTGGCTCCAGGATGATTTTGTCAGCATGTTCATTCATTCACTAGGCGTGACACCAGCCCTGTCCCCACTGCCAGGCTGCCGTCAAGCTCCACAGAGAGCCCACACAGACTCCCACCTGTGGTGGCCTCACGCCTTCTCAGGGCCAACAGCGGGCGCTGTACTAGAGCCAACATCGGTCATCATCACAGTAAAGCGGGCAGCTGCTGTGTCCAGTTGCTTCATATTTGCCATTTTACTGGTAATGGGGGCCCTTGCCACAACCCTGGTCATTAGCCCATTTTATAGATAGGGACACTGAGGCTCAGAGAGGCCCGGTAATTTGCCCACAGCTCACCTGAGTTAAGATTTGAACAGGAGCAGTGTGAGAAGACTTGAGCTGGCCCAAGAGGTGTGATCGGCTGGGCCAGCTTCTGTAGTCAGGAGCGGCCTCCTGGAGAAGGTGGGATAAAGTCAGGCCCTGGGGGTGTGGGAAGGGGCGTCCAGAGCTTTCTCTGTCCTACTTAATGCTCACTGCAGCCCCCACCCATTTCACAGAGGGCCATCTCAGCGAGGGGTCTGTGGAGCCGGGGCTGAGCCCGTGTGTCTGCCTCCGGCTCCCAGCTCTCAGCCACCAGGCTGTCTGCAGGCTCCCCCACAGTCCTACAAAGTGGGCATCAGGACTCCTGTTTTCTTGAAAGAAGGGATGGGATTTGCCCACTGCCCCTCATTAAAGGTTGACTTGGGTCAAGAACAAGATTTTCTGACACGAAGACCAGTCAGTCCCTCTTCCCAAGTCCAGGGCTGCAGCTGCCTCCAGAAATCAAGTTTTGGGACCTGCCTGTGAAGGGAGAGGAGAAAAGGCTCATGCCCCTTCATCCAGGGCTGGGTGAGGAGCCACCCTTGGCCCTCAACCCTAGGAAGGAGGACAGTAAGCACGCTGTGAGGCTGGGCAGAGCAGGCAATTAGAGTCCAGGGTCTTTGATTAACTTTGCTGTGTGACCTTGGGAAAGTCCCTTCCCCTCTCTGGACCTCATTCACCCTCAATGCAGTCTTTTGGATCTGAGTCCCTTTCTGGCTCTGGCCTTCTGGGATGATGAGCATTTTTTACACCTGCCAGATGCAGGGCCCTGAGCTGAGTCCTTGGAGGAACTTGTGTCCCCCAAGGTGGACATGTGCAATATGGTGGATGGTTAATGGGGGTCCTCCTCGTTCTCTGCGGAATCTCTCTTCCCATGATCTGAGCTCCCTGGCCTCTTGTTAATCTGTACACTGCTCCCCTCATAGTGTTCGTGGCTGTCTTAGTCCCTGTCCAGCACATAGTAGGCTTTTGATAAATGGCAAATGAGTGAATGCTATAGAGAGCTTGAGTCCCCAAGGTCATGGTCAGTTTGGGTGTGTGGGGGGGGACATTCCAAGTAGGCTTCAAGGAGGAGGCCGCTTGTCAGAGGAGCATTAGCATAGCCTTAGGGGGAGGGGTGGGGAGAGGAAGTGACACATGTCCCACTCAACCTCCTAGAAGGGAGCAAAGGATTTTTTTTTAAACTCAGAAATAGGATGAAGCTGTCAGTATTGCTCCATGATGAGCTACATAAATTGTGAAACATGCTTCATGGTTCTTGGTGCCACAAGAGTGTAAAAACTGTGAAATTTTCACCAGGGTAGAAAATAAAAACCAAGAAGAAGGACAAGCCCACTGGGGGAACTTGCTTGACAACACCTGTGAGAGAAGAACCTGGCCGGGTTCGCCAGGTGCATTGCCTGTCCCCTTCACCTGGCAAGGGGCCCGGGTTGGGAGAGCCCAGAGCTTATGCAAAGCCTCGGGTCCCTGCCTTCATGCTGTGTCTCCCTGAGAGCCTGCTGTCCCCTGGTCTGCCACCATTGGCCTCCACTACCTGGGAAGGCCTTCTGGGAGAGGTGGCATTTCAGCGGGGCCTTGAAGGATGTGCAGAATTCTGACAGGTGGCCAAAGGGATAGGTCTTCTACGGATGTGAGAGATTTAGGCGGGGAAAGATAGGAAAGCTTGAAGAGGGTGGGCAGAAGAGGGGGCTCCTGTGGAAAAAGCTCTGGCATTAGGGAGGCCTGGAAGCTGTGTGTCCTTGGGCAAGTTAGTTTACCTCTGAGCAAGGTTTCTTCATGTGCAGAAAGGGATGTTTGTCATTTTCTGTTTGTGCGGGTGACGTGAGATGATGTATACAGCCAACGTTTGACCTCGTCATATCTAGGGCGCTGGGGCCATCAAGATGGACAGATCCAGCACAGGGCATGGCCTGTGGCAAACGTCCACCTCTCTCCCTGGACCTCTCTCCCTCTCCCTACCCATTATTGTGTGATGGATGAAATGTTCAGATTGTGTGCAGCATTAACTTCAGTATAAGTTAATGTGCCATTCACCTGGAATTGAGGCTGGGCTGGGTGAGTCCCCAGAACCCCTCTTGGACAAGCTCTGTCCTCAGAGGTCAGCTCAGCCCTGGAGAGGGACGGAATGGCTTGAATGGGGGCCCGGCTAAGGTTTGCCCTCCTCCTCCCGGGGTCACGAATGGGACCAGGCAGCAGTGTCTCTAGCGAAGGTCCAGCCTTCCCTCAGACCTGGCTCCAGATGGGGATGCTCAGCCCCTCGGCCCCTCCCCGAGCCCGAGGTGGTCGCCCCTTCTGGGGTACAGCGGTTCCAGGCAAAGGGCTCCACCCTGAGGGCCAGTGACCGTCGCCTGCGGAAGGAAAGGTGCCCGGGTTAGGGGTCCGGGTGGCCAGGGTCCTACTAGGCGCTCGTCGGCCCGCCCCCAGAGGACCAAACACCTGCTCTTAGAGCCTTAGTTTCCCCAATCTGTACAGCCAGGGGCTGAGAACACCGACCTCGCGGGTGGAGCAAGGCGCTTCGTCAATCCGGGACGGGGTGGGGGGCGTGGATTCCTCAGGGTGGGTGGAGTGTGACCTTGTTCCGTGCAGAGAGGGGGGGGCCCCACCCCCCCGCAGCCGCCAAGGCCCCGGGGTCCCCGCCCCTCCGCAGCCCCGCCCCCTCGGCCCCCGGACCCCCGCCCCCGCGCCCGGGGGG